>NC_046981.1:1310000-1340000 GCF_009769545.1 Cyclopterus lumpus
AGCTAACCAGCTCACCAGCTATCCAGCAAACCAGCAAACCAGCTAATCAGCAAACCAGCTAATCAGCTAACCAGCTAACCAGCTAACCAGCTAACCAGCTAATCAGCAAACCAGCTAACCAGCTAACCAGCTAATCAGCTAACCAGCTAACCAGCTAACCAGCAAACCAGCTAATCAGCAAACCAGCTAATCAGCTAATCAGCTAATCAGCAAACCAGCTAATCAGATAATCAGCTAACCAGCTAACCAGCTAACCAGCAAACCAGCTAATCAGCAAACCAGCTAATCAGCTAATCAGCCAATCAGCTAACCAGCTAAACAGCTAACCAGCTAATCAGCTAACCAGCTAATCAGCAAACCAGCTAATCAGCTAACTAGCTAACCAGCTAACCAGCAAACCAGCTAACCAGCTAATCAGCTAACCAGCTAAACAGATGCCTTTTGATACCACTGTTCCCTTGTGGAGGTGAGACGACTCACACCATCACATCTTCTACACCAGAAGTCTTCTTCACCAGGAGTCTACTTCACCAGGAGTCTACTTCACCAGGAGTCTACTTCACCACCAGGAGTCTACTTCACCAGGAGTCTACTTCACCACCAGGAGTCTACTTCACCAGAGGTCTACTTCACCACCGGGAGTCTACTTCACCAGGAGTCTTTTTCACCACCAGGAGTCTACTTCACCACCAGGAGTCTACTTCACCAGAGGTCTACTTCACCACCGGGAGTCTACTTCACCAGGAGTCTACTTCACCACCAGGAGTCTACTTCACCACCAGGAGTCTACTTCACCAGGAGTCTACTTCACCACCAGGAGTCTACTTCACCAGAGGTCTACTTCACCACCGGGAGTCTACTTCACCAGGAGTCTTTTTCACCACCAGGAGTCTACTTCACCACCGGGAGTCTACTTCACCAGGAGTCTACTTCACCACCAGGAGTCTACTTCACCAGGAGTCTACTTCACCACCAGGAGTCTACTTCACCACCAGGAGTCTACTTCACCAGGAGTCTACTTCACCACCAGGAGTCTACTTCACCAGGAGTCTACTTCACCACCGGGAGTCTACTTCACCACCAGGAGTCTACTTCACCACCAGGAGTCTACTTCACCACCGGGAGTCTACTTCACCAGAAGTCTACTTCACCACCGGGAGTCTTTTTCACCACCAGGAGTCTACTTCACCAGAGGTCTACTTCACCACCAGGAGTCTACTTCACCAGGAGTCTTTTTCACCACCAGGAGTCTACTTCACCAGGAGTCTACTTCACCACCAGGAGTCTACTTCACCAGGAGTCTACTTCACCACCAGGAGTCTACTTCACCACCAGGAGTCTACTTCACCACCGGGAGTCTTTTTCACCACCAGGAGTCTACTTCACCAGGAGTCTACTTCACCAGGAGTCTACTTCACCACCAGGAGTCTACTTCACCACCAGGAGTCTACTTCACCACCGGGAGTCTACTTCACCAGGAGTCTTCTTCATCAGAAGTCTACTTCACCAGAAGTCTACTTCACCAGGAGTCTTTTTCACCAGGAGTCTTCTTCATCAGAAGTCTACTTCACCAGGAGTCTTCTTCACTGGGAGTCTTCTTCATCAGAAGTCTACTTCACCAGAAGTCTACTTTACCAGAAGTCTACTTCACCAGGAGTCTTTTTCAACAGGAGTCTTCTTCATCAGAAGTCTACTTCACCAGGAGTCTTCTTCACTGGGAGTCTTCTTCATCAGAAGTCTACTTCACCAGGAGTCTACTTCACCACCGGGAGTCTACTTCACCAGAAGTCTACTTCACCACCGGGAGTCTTTTTCACCACCAGGAGTCTACTTCACCAGAGGTCTACTTCACCACCAGGAGTCTACTTCACCAGGAGTCTACTTCACCACCAGGAGTCTACTTCACCACCAGGAGTCTACTTCACCAGGAGTCTACTTCACCACCAGGAGTCTACTTCACCACCAGGAGTCTACTTCACCAGGAGTCTACTTCACCACCAGGAGTCTACTTCACCACCAGGAGTCTACTTCACCAGGAGTCTACTTCACCAGGAGTCTTCTTCATCAGAAGTCTACTTCACCAGAAGTCTACTTCACCATGAGTCTACTTCACCAGGAGTCTACTTCACAAGGAGTCTACTTCACCACCAGGAGTCTACTTCACCACCGGGAGTCTTTTTTCACCACCAGGAGTCTACTTCACCAGGAGTCTACTTCACCACCAGGAGTCTACTTCACCACCAGGAGTCTACTTCACCAGGAGTCTACTTCACCACCAGGAGTCTACTTCACCAGGAGTCTACTTCACCACCGGGAGTCTACTTCACCACCAGGAGTCTACTTCACCACCAGGAGTCTACTTCACCACCGGGAGTCTACTTCACCAGAAGTCTACTTCACCACCGGGAGTCTTTTTCACCACCAGGAGTCTACTTCACCAGAGGTCTACTTCACCACCAGGAGTCTACTTCACCAGGAGTCTTTTTCACCACCAGGAGTCTACTTCACCAGGAGTCTACTTCACCAGGAGTCTACTTCACCACCAGGAGTCTACTTCACCACCAGGAGTCTACTTCACCACCGGGAGTCTTTTTCACCACCAGGAGTCTACTTCACCAGGAGTCTACTTCACCAGGAGTCTACTTCACCACCAGGAGTCTACTTCACCACCAGGAGTCTACTTCACCACCGGGAGTCTACTTCACCAGGAGTCTTCTTCATCAGAAGTCTACTTCACCAGAAGTCTACTTCACCAGGAGTCTTTTTCACCAGGAGTCTTCTTCATCAGAAGTCTACTTCACCAGGAGTCTTCTTCACTGGGAGTCTTCTTCATCAGAAGTCTACTTCACCAGAAGTCTACTTTACCAGAAGTCTACTTCACCAGGAGTCTTTTTCAACAGGAGTCTTCTTCATCAGAAGTCTACTTCACCAGGAGTCTTCTTCACTGGGAGTCTTCTTCATCAGAAGTCTACTTCACCAGGAGTCTACTTCACCACCGGGAGTCTACTTCACCAGAAGTCTACTTCACCACCGGGAGTCTTGTTCACCACCAGGAGTCTACTTCACCAGAGGTCTACTTCACCACCAGGAGTCTACTTCACCAGGAGTCTACTTCACCACCAGGAGTCTACTTCACCACCAGGAGTCTACTTCACCAGGAGTCTACTTCACCACCAGGAGTCTACTTCACCACCAGGAGTCTACTTCACCACCAGGAGTCTACTTCACCAGGAGTCTACTTCACCACCAGGAGTCTACTTCACCACCAGGAGTCTACTTCACCAGGAGTCTACTTCACCAGGAGTCTTCTTCATCAGAAGTCTACTTCACCAGAAGTCTACTTCACCATGAGTCTACTTCACCAGGAGTCTACTTCACAAGGAGTCTACTTCACCACCAGGAGTCTACTTCACCACCGGGAGTCTACTTCACCAGAAGTCTACTTCACCACCGGGAGTCTTTTTCACCACCAGGAGTCTACTTCACCAGGAGTCTACTTCACCACCAGGAGTCTACTTCACCACCAGGAGTCTACTTCACCAGGAGTCTACTTCACCACCAGGAGTCTACTTCACCAGGAGTCTACTTCACCACCGGGAGTCTACTTCACCACCAGGAGTCTACTTCACCACCAGGAGTCTACTTCACCACCGGGAGTCTACTTCACCAGAAGTCTACTTCACCACCGGGAGTCTTTTTCACCACCAGGAGTCTACTTCACCAGAGGTCTACTTCACCACCAGGAGTCTACTTCACCAGGAGTCTTTTTCACCACCAGGAGTCTACTTCACCAGGAGTCTACTTCACCACCAGGAGTCTACTTCACCAGGAGTCTACTTCACCACCAGGAGTCTACTTCACCACCAGGAGTCTACTTCACCACCGGGAGTCTTTTTCACCACCAGGAGTCTACTTCACCAGGAGTCTACTTCACCAGGAGTCTACTTCACCACCAGGAGTCTACTTCACCACCAGGAGTCTACTTCACCACCGGGAGTCTACTTCACCAGGAGTCTTCTTCATCAGAAGTCTACTTCACCAGAAGTCTACTTCACCAGGAGTCTTTTTCACCAGGAGTCTTCTTCATCAGAAGTCTACTTCACCAGGAGTCTTCTTCACTGGGAGTCTTCTTCATCAGAAGTCTACTTCACCAGAAGTCTACTTTACCAGAAGTCTACTTCACCAGGAGTCTTTTTCAACAGGAGTCTTCTTCATCAGAAGTCTACTTCACCAGGAGTCTTCTTCACTGGGAGTCTTCTTCATCAGAAGTCTACTTCACCAGGAGTCTACTTCACCACCGGGAGTCTACTTCACCAGAAGTCTACTTCACCACCGGGAGTCTTTTTCACCACCAGGAGTCTACTTCACCAGAGGTCTACTTCACCACCAGGAGTCTACTTCACCAGGAGTCTACTTCACCACCAGGAGTCTACTTCACCACCAGGAGTCTACTTCACCAGGAGTCTACTTCACCACCAGGAGTCTACTTCACCACCAGGAGTCTACTTCACCACCAGGAGTCTACTTCACCAGGAGTCTACTTCACCACCAGGAGTCTACTTCACCACCAGGAGTCTACTTCACCAGGAGTCTACTTCACCAGGAGTCTTCTTCATCAGAAGTCTACTTCACCAGAAGTCTACTTCACCATGAGTCTACTTCACCAGGAGTCTACTTCACAAGGAGTCTACTTCACCACCAGGAGTCTACTTCACCACCGGAGTCTACTTCACCAGAAGTCTACTCACCGGGAGTCTATTTCACCACCAGGAGTCTACTTCACCAGGAGTCTACTTCACCACCAGGAGTCTACTTCACCACCAGGAGTCTACTTCACCAGGAGTCTACTTCACCACCAGGAGTCTACTTCACCAGGAGTCTACTTCACCACCGGGAGTCTACTTCACCACCAGGAGTCTACTTCACCACCAGGAGTCTACTTCACCACCGGGAGTCTACTTCACCAGAAGTCTACTTCACCACCGGGAGTCTTTTTCACCACCAGGAGTCTACTTCACCAGAGGTCTACTTCACCACCAGGAGTCTACTTCACCAGGAGTCTTTTTTCACCACCAGGAGTCTACTTCACCAGGAGTCTACTTCACCAGGAGTCTACTTCACCACCAGGAGTCTACTTCACCACCAGGAGTCTACTTCACCACCGGGAGTCTTTTTCACCACCAGGAGTCTACTTCACCAGGAGTCTACTTCACCAGGAGTCTACTTCACCACCAGGAGTCTACTTCACCACCAGGAGTCTACTTCACCACCGGGAGTCTACTTCACCAGGAGTCTTCTTCATCAGAAGTCTACTTCACCAGAAGTCTACTTCACCAGGAGTCTTTTTCACCAGGAGTCTTCTTCATCAGAAGTCTACTTCACCAGGAGTCTTCTTCACTGGGAGTCTTCTTCATCAGAAGTCTACTTCACCAGAAGTCTACTTTACCAGAAGTCTACTTCACCAGGAGTCTTTTTCAACAGGAGTCTTCTTCATCAGAAGTCTACTTCACCAGGAGTCTTCTTCACTGGGAGTCTTCTTCATCAGAAGTCTACTTCACCAGGAGTCTACTTCACCACCGGGAGTCTACTTCACCAGAAGTCTACTTCACCACCGGGAGTCTTTTTCACCACCAGGAGTCTACTTCACCAGAGGTCTACTTCACCACCAGGAGTCTACTTCACCAGGAGTCTACTTCACCACCAGGAGTCTACTTCACCACCAGGAGTCTACTTCACCAGGAGTCTACTTCACCACCAGGAGTCTACTTCACCACCAGGAGTCTACTTCACCACCAGGAGTCTACTTCACCAGGAGTCTACTTCACCACCAGGAGTCTACTTCACCACCAGGAGTCTACTTCACCAGGAGTCTACTTCACCAGGAGTCTTCTTCATCAGAAGTCTACTTCACCAGAAGTCTACTTCACCATGAGTCTACTTCACCAGGAGTCTACTTCACAAGGAGTCTACTTCACCACCAGGAGTCTACTTCACCACCGGGAGTCTTTTTCACCACCAGGAGTCTACTTCACCAGGAGTCTACTTCACCACCAGGAGTCTACTTCACCACCAGGAGTCTACTTCACCAGGAGTCTACTTCACCACCAGGAGTCTACTTCACCAGGAGTCTACTTCACCACCGGGAGTCTACTTCACCACCAGGAGTCTACTTCACCACCAGGAGTCTACTTCACCACCGGGAGTCTACTCACCAGAAGTCTACTTCACCACCGGGAGTCTTTTTCACCACCAGGAGTCTACTTCACCAGAGGTCTACTTCACCACCAGAGTCTACTTCACCAGGAGTCTTTTTCACCACAGGAGTCTACTTCACCAGGAGTCTACTTCACCACCAGGAGTCTACTTCACCAGGAGTCTACTTCACCACCAGGAGTCTACTTCACCACCAGGAGTCTACTTCACCACCGGGAGTCTTTTTCACCACCAGGAGTCTACTTCACCAGGAGTCTACTTCACCAGGAGTCTACTTCACCACCAGGAGTCTACTTCACCACCAGGAGTCTACTTCACCACCGGGAGTCTACTTCACCAGGAGTCTTCTTCATCAGAAGTCTACTTCACCAGAAGTCTACTTCACCAGGAGTCTTTTTCACCAGGAGTCTTCTTCATCAGAAGTCTACTTCACCAGGAGTCTTCTTCACTGGGAGTCTTCTTCATCAGAAGTCTACTTCACCAGAAGTCTACTTTACCAGAAGTCTACTTCACCAGGAGTCTTTTCAACAGGAGTCTTCTTCATCAGAAGTCTACTTCACCAGGAGTCTTCTTCACTGGGAGTCTTCTTCATCAGAAGTCTACTTCACCAGGAGTCTACTTCACCACCGGGAGTCTACTTCACCAGAAGTCTACTTCACCACCAGGAGTCTACTTCACCACCAGGAGTCTACTTCACCAGGAGTCTACTTCACCACCAGGAGTCTACTTCACCACCAGGAGTCTACTTCACCAGGAGTCTACTTCACCAGGAGTCTACTTCACCACCAGGAGTCTACTTCACCAGAGGTCTACTTCACCACCAGGAGTCTACTTCACCAGGAGTCTACTTCACCACCAGGAGTCTACTTCACCACCAGGAGTCTACTTCACCACCAGGAGTCTACTTCACCAGGAGTCTACTTCACCAGGAGTCTTCTTCATCAGAAGTCTACTTCACCAGAAGTCTACTTCACCAGGAGTCTACTTCACCAGGAGTCTTCTTCACTGGGAGTCTTCTTCATTAGAAGTCTACTTCACCAGAAGTCTACTTCACCAGGAGTCTTTTTCAACAGGAGTCTTCTTCATCAGAAGTCTACTTCACCAGAAGTCTACTTCACCAGGAGTCTTTTTCAACAGGAGTCTTCTTCATCAGAAGTCTACTTCACCAGGAGTCTACTTCACCAGGAGTCTTCTTCATCAGAAGTCTACTTCACCAGAAGTCTACTTCACCAGGAGTCTACTTCACCACCAGGAGTCTACTTCACCACCAGGAGTCTACTTCACCACCGGGAGTCTACTTCACCAGGAGTCTTTTTCAACAGGAGTCTTCTTCATCAGACGTCTACTTCACCAGGAGTCTTCTTCACTGGGAGTCTTCTTCATCAGAAGTCTACTTCAACAGGAGTCTTCTTCATCAGAAGTCTACTTCACCAGGAGTCTTCTTCACTGGGAGTCTTCTTCATCAGAAGTCTACTTCACCAGAAGTCTACTTCACCAGAAGTCTACTTCACCAGGAGTCTTTTTCAACAGGAGTCTTCTTCATCAGAAGTCTACTTCACCAGGAGTCTTCTTCACTGGGAGTCTTCTTCACCAGAAGTCTACTTCACCAGGAGTCTTTTTCAACAGGAGTCTTCTTCATCAGAAGTCTACTTCACCAGGAGTCTTCTTCACTGGGAGTCTTCTTCATCAGAAGTCTACTTCAACAGGAGTCTTCTTCATCAGAAGTCTACTTCACCAGGAGTCTTCTTCACTGGGAGTCTTCTTCATCAGAAGTCTACTTCACCAGAAGTCTACTTCACCAGAAGTCTACTTCACCAGGAGTCTTTTTCAACAGGAGTCTTCTTCATCAGAAGTCTACTTCACCAGGAGTCTTCTTCACTGGGAGTCTTCTTCATCAGAAGTCTACTTCAACAGGAGTCTTCTTCATCAGAAGTCTACTTCACCAGGAGTCTTCTTCGTCTTTTTGTTTTCTTGTATTTAGTCCAGTAAACAATGAACTAAACGTAAACGTAATATCATAAACGTCTTCATTCTCTAGCTCAGATCTTCATGGAGACAACATGTCAGATCAAACTGCTGCTGCCACATATGGGTTTTATTCCTTTTTATTACATTTTGATAATAATTTTAGATTAATGTCTCAGATCGTTTGAGGTTTTGTGTAATTTAATTGTTTAATAGTGACCAGATTATTTAATATTCATGGTGGAAACACAGTTTCAGTCAGAAGAAGAAACACAAACGTTTCATATTGTGGATGAATTCCAACTCGGTTGCTGAGAGTTGCATGATGGGTAATTTGCATGATTAGCTGAATTAGCTCATTAGCATGTAAACATACGCATGTTTTCTGAAAGTGAAAATATTGCCATTTGCTGATTATGAAGTCTACATTATTTATGTTAATTATGGTATTAAGGGACGTAGAATAATATAAGGACATCACAAACATGAATCTAGACCTTTCCACGCTTCATCTAAAAAATATTTTAATCATCATATAATATTCCAACAGACTAACCTTCTGTTTCTATGGTGACGTCTGAAGAAGAGCTTTGAGGAAGTGAACTTGTGTTGAGATGCTTTTATTGTGAAACTCTTCACGCAGAGACAGTACGCTGTTCCTGTTTGCATCTGTTGGTGAAGATGAAATACATATCGAGTCTGGAGCAGCAGATTATAACTCGTTGCCTTGTTGACCAACAAATAGAAACAAATTAGACCTTTGTCTCATTAATTTACAGAAATGTGATGAACAGAGACGTGATTTATTTTGGTAAACAGACTCGTAACATTGAATAATGAGCCTGGATGATGACCACATGAGTCATCACTAAGTCAGCTGGCTGCTCAGGTGTCCCTGTTTTTGTGTCCACTCAGTGCACCGTTTGGGACTGGGACTCCAACGGGAAGCACGACTACATCGGGGAGTTCGAGGCCTCGTTCAAGGAGATGAGAGGAGCCATCGATGGACGGCAGGTAGGAGACAAGGAGATGAGATACAAGGAGATGAGATACAAGGAGATGAGATACAAGGAGATGAGATACAAGGAGATGAGATACAATGAGATGAGATACAATGAGATGAGATACAATGAGATGAGATACAATGAGATGAGATACAAGGAGATGAGATACAAGGAGATGAGATACAAGGAGATGAGATACAATGAGATGAGATACAATGAGATGAGATACAATGAGATGAGATACAATGAGATGAGATACAAGGAGATGAGATACAAGGAGATGAGATACAAGGAGATGAGATACAATGAGATGAGATACAAGGAGATGAGTTACAAGGAGATGAGATACAATGAGATGAGATACAAGGAGATGAGATACAATGAGACGAGATACAAGCAGATGAGATACAATGAGATGAGATAAGATACGAGATACTTCCACTTCTTAAATATGGTCTACGGTACCAACGTGTTCCACAGCGCCCTCTAGGGAGCGAAAACTAGTGACCACGACCCCCTTTGGTGACCCCCCATGCTAACACAACCATGGTGAACATGGCCAACAATCCTAAGCATGTTAGCGTTAGCATGAACTGCTAGCATGGCTGCAGAGATCCCCGTCAGGCCTTGGTCTCCGTCAGCCCTGATCCCCGTCAGACCCTGGTCTCCGTCAGCCCTGATCCCCGTCAGACCCTGGTCTCCATCAGACCCTGGTCTCTGTCAGCCCTGATCCCCATCAGACCCTGGTCTCCGTCAGCCCTGATCCCCGTCAGGCCCTAGTCTCCATCAGGCCTTGATCCCCGTCAGGCCCTGGTCTCCGTCAGCCCTGATCCCCATCAGACCCTGGTCTCCGTCAGCCCTGATCCCCGTCAGGCCCTGGTCTCCGTCAGCCCTGATCCCCGTCAGACCCTGGTCTCCGTGAGCCCTGATCCCCGTCAGACCCTGATCCCCATCAGACCCTGCAGCTCCAATTAAAAGCCTTTAACGCGTACCTTCGGGGTCCGGACAGTTTAAGCGACAGACGGCGTGATTAGCGGCTAACGAAGACGCTGCGGACAGAAATGTGGCAGATGCTAATTAAAGTGCTCGGCTAACGCTGTGTGTGTTTCCCTGAAGATGACAACACACTCCCAGCTGGCTCATTATCGCTGACTGTAATGAACCGACTGGCGTCTCAGCGTCTACGTCCACTTCCTCCTCCGACAGGAAACCCAGTGAAGCAGGAGGTCTTCTCCCCCCCACACCTCCTCTTCTTCTTCTGTTCTGGCTTTATTTATTTACCTCCTACCTCCTCCTTATCTTCCTCTTCTTTCTCCTCCTCCTCTTCCTCTTCGTGAGACCTCAGCTTCCTCCACAGGAAGACATAAGACCTCAGCTTCCTCCACAGGAAGACGTGAGACCTCAGCTTCCTCCTCAAGATGACGTGAGACCTCAGCTTCCTCCACAGGAAGACGTGAGACCTCAGCTTCCTCCACAGGAAGACGTGAGATCTCAGCTTCCTCCACAGGAAGACGTGAGACCTCAGCTTCCTCCTCAGGAAGACGTGAGACCTCAGCTTCCTCCTCAGGAAGACGTGAGACCTCAGCTTCCTCCTCAAGAAGACGTGAGACCTCAGCTTCCTCCTCAGGAAGACGTGAGACCTCAGCTTCCTCCTCAGGAAGACGTGAGACCTCAGCTTCCTCCTCAGGAAGACGTGAGACCTCAGCTTCCTCCTCAAGAAGACGTGAGACCTCAGCTTCCTCCTCAAGATGACGTGAGACCTCAGCTTCCTCCTCAAGATGACGTGAGACCTCAGCTTCCTCCTCAAGAAGACGTGAGACCTCAGCTTCCTCCTCAAGAAGACGTGAGACCTCAGCTTCCTCCTCAAGATGACGTGAGACCTCAGCTTCCTCCTCAGGAAGACGTGAGACCTCAGCTTCCTCCTCAGGAAGACGTGAGACCTCAGCTTCCTCCTCAAGAAGACGTGAGACCTCAGCTTCCTCCTCAGGAAGACGTGAGACCTCAGCTTCCTCCTCAGGAAGACGTGAGACCTCAGCTTCCTCCTCAAGATGACGTGAGACCTCAGCTTCCTCCTCAGGAAGACGTGAGACCTCAGCTTCCTCCACAGGAAGACGTGAGACCTCAGCTTCCTCCTCAAGATGACGTGAGACCTCAGCTTCCTCCTCAAGAAGACGTGAGACCTCAGCTTTCTCCTCAAGATGACGTGAGACCTCAGCTTCCTCAAGATGACGTGAGACCTCAGCTTCCTCCTCAAGAAGACGTGAGACCTCAGCTTCCTCCACAGGAAGACGTGAGACCTCAGCTTCCTCCTCAAGATGACGTGAGACCTCAGCTTCCTCCTCAAGATGACGTGAGACCTCAGCTTCCTCCTCAAGAAGACGTGAGACCTCAGCTTCCTCCTCAAGATGACGTGAGACCTCAGCTTCCTCCTCAAGATGACGTGAGACCTCAGCTTCCTCCTCAAGATGACGTGAGACCTCAGCTTCCTCCTCAAGATGACGTGAGACCTCAGCTTCCTCCTCAAGAAGACGTGAGACCTCAGCTTCCTCCTCAAGAAGACGTGAGACCTCAGCTTCCTCCACAAGAAGACGTGAGACCTCAGCTTCCTCCACAGGAAGACGTGAGACCTCAGCTTCCTCCTCAAGAAGACGTGAGACCTCAGCTTCCTCCTCAAGAAGACGTGAGACCTCAGCTTCCTCCTCAAGAAGACGTGAGACCTCAGCTTCCTCCTCAAGAAGACGTGAGACCTCAGCTTCCTCCACAAGAAGACGTGAGACCTCAGCTTCCTCCTCAAGAAGACGTGAGACCTCAGCTTCCTCCTCAAGAAGACGTGAGACCTCAGCTTCCTCCTCAAGAAGACGTGAGACCTCAGCTTCCTCCTCAAGATGACGTGAGACCTCAGCTTCCTCCTCAAGAAGACGTGAGACCTCAGCTTCCTCCTCAAGAAGACGTGAGACCTCAGCTTCCTCCTCAAGAAGACGTGAGACCTCAGCTTCCTCCTCAAGAAGACGTGAGACCTCAGCTTCCTCCACAAGAAGACGTGAGACCTCAGCTTCCTCCACAAGAAGACGTGAGACCTCAGCTTCCTCCACAGGAAGACGTGAGACCTCAGCTTCCTCCTCAAGAAGACGTGAGACCTCAGCTTCCTCCTCAAGAAGACGTGAGACCTCAGCTTCCTCCTCAAGAAGACGTGAGACCTCAGCTTCCTCCTCAAGAAGACGTGAGACCTCAGCTTCCTCCACAAGAAGACGTGAGACCTCAGCTTCCTCCTCAAGATGACGTGAGACCTCAGCTTCCTCCTCAAGAAGACGTGAGACCTCAGCTTCCTCCTCAAGAAGACGTGAGACCTCAGCTTCCTCCTCAAGAAGACGTGAGACCTCAGCTTCCTCCACAAGAAGACGTGAGACCTCAGCTTCCTCCTCAAGAAGACGTGAGACCTCAGCTTCCTCCTCAAGATGACGTGAGACCTCAGCTTCCTCCTCAAGAAGACGTGAGACCTCAGCTTCCTCCTCAAGATGACGTGAGACCTCAGCTTCCTCCTCAAGATGACGTGAGACCTCAGCTTCCTCCTCAGGAAGACGTGAGACCTCAGCTTCCTCCTCAGGAAGACGTGAGACCTCAGCTTCCTCCTCAAGATGACGTGAGACCTCAGCTTCCTCCTCAAGATGACGTGAGACCTCAGCTTCCTCCTCAAGATGACGTGAGACCTCAGCTTCCTCCTCAAGATCTTTTTATTGTCTCATTGATCAGCTTCACCTGCAGTGGACAAACCGATCAGAGATTAGCTGCCAGATGCTTTTATTTTGAAATCACCTGAGAGGTCTGTTTCCTGCCTTAAGCATCAACATCAAACAGCTGTTTGTTGTCTGTCTGGCAGAGACCAACACAAACACACACACACACACACACAGCTGGTTGAGGTTTATTTGCTCTCTCGGTGTCTGTAAACATTCTTCCGCCAGCTGTTACATCTCATCCTATGAATATTCATATTTCATGCCGGTGTTTCTCGTATGTTTAGTCCAATCTGCATCACCAGCTGGTCTCTGGTTCAGGACCAGTCCTCTCTGCTGGTCTCCGGGTCAAAGCAGCCAAACACTGATGTGTTTGTGTTGATGAACACATGTTGATGTGTTTGTGTTGATGAACACATGTTGATCTGTTTGTGTTGATGAACACATGTTGATGTGTTTGTGTTGATGTTTGTTCATGTCCTCAGGTGCAGTGGCCATGCCTGAACCCCAAATACAGAGTCAAGAAGAAGAACTACAAGAACTCTGGCATCGTGATCCTGAACCAGTGCAAGGTGTGTTCACGTGACAGGAGAGCACCATAAGTAAAAGATGAGGCGTCATATATAATATGTATGTATATATATATATACTCCTCCTATGAATCGCCACCTTAACGTGGTGGAGGAGTTTGAGTGGCTCAGTGATCCTGGGAGCTATGTTGTCCGGGGCATCAGCCCCTGGTAGGGTCTCCCAAGGCAAACAGGTCTCGGGGGAGAGCCCAGACTAAGAGCGGTTCAATAAACCCTGATGATAAGCAGCCCACGGACTGAAGCTACCTTGCCCGGACAAGGGAAACCGGGGCACCCTCCCAGAGCCAGACCCAGGAGGGGAGCTCGTCGGCGAGCATCTGGTGGCCGGGCTTTTGCCCATGGGGCCCGGTCGGGCTCAGCCCGAAAAAACATCATGGAGCAGCTGTCACCCTGTGGACCCACCACCCGCAGGGAGAATTATCGAGGTCGGGTGCTATGTAGACCGGGCGGCGGGCCAGGCGGGAGACCTGGGCGGGCCGATCGCCGGCAGCATAGACTAGCTCTAGGGACGTGGAACGTCACCTCACTAGCGGGCAAAGAGCCGGAGATGGTGCAGGAGGTGGAGCGGTACCAGCTAGATATAGTTGGGCTCACCTCCACGCACAGCATGGGCTCTGGAACCAAGCTCCTGGAGAAGGGTTGGACTTTGTCCTTTTCTGGAGTTGCCCAGGGTGAGAGGCGCCGGGCGGGAGTGGGGATACTCACGAGCCCCCGGCTGAGCGCCGCTGTGTTGGAGTTTTCCCCGGGGAACGAGAGGGTCGCCTCCCTGCGCCTACGGGTTGCGGGGAGTAAGGCTCTGACTGTTGTTTGTGCTTATGCACCGAACAGCATTTCGGAGTATCCGGCCTTCTTGGAGTCGGTGGGAGGGGTCCTGGAAAGGGCGCCGCCTGCCGACTCCATAGTTCTCCTGGGAGACTTCAACGCTCACGTGGGCAATGACAGAGAAACCTGGCGGGGCGTGATTGGGAGGAACGGCTTGCCCGATCTGAACCCGAATGGTGTTTTGTTGTTGGACTTCTGTGCTAGCCACAGTTTGTCCATAACGAACACCATGTTCGAACATAAGGTGGCTCATAAGTGTACCTGGTACCAGAACACCTTAGGCCGGAGATCAATGATCGACTTTGTAATCGTATCATCTGATCTGCGGCCGTATGTCTTGGACACTCGGGTGAAGAGAGGAGCAGAGCTGTCAACTGATCACCACCTGGTGGTGAGTTGGATCAGATGGCGGGGGACTCGGCTAGAGAGACCTGGCAAGCCCAAACGTGTAGTGAGGGTGAACTGGGAACGTCTGGCAGAGGATCCTGTCCGGGAGGTCTTCAACTCCCACCTCCGGAAGAACTTCTCACAAATCCCGAGGGAGGCTGGGGACATGGAATCCAAGTGGACCTTGTTCAAAGCCTCTATTGTGGACGCGGCTGCTCGGGGCTGTGGCCGGAAGGTCATCGGTGCCTGTCGTGGCGGCAACCCTAGAACCCGGTGGTGGACACCGGGGGTGAGGGAAGCCGTCAAACTGAAGAAGGAGGCCTTTTGGGCCTGGCTGGCCCAGGGGTCTCCTGAAGTAGCTGACGGGTTTGTCTCCTCGGTAGTAAGTCAGACACGTTCCCGGTGGGTGTTGGCCTCCGCCAGGGCTGCCCTTTATCACCGGTCCTGTTCGTGACCTTCATGGACAGGATATCTAGGCGCAGCCAGGGGGCGGAGAGGATCCGGTTCGGGAGTCTCAGGATCGCCTCTCTGCTGTTTGCCGATGATGTGGTCCTGTTTGCCTCCTCGGACCGTGACCTCCAGCATTCACTGGGGCGTTTTGCAGCCGAGTGCGAAGCGGCAGGGATGAGAGTTAGCACCTCCAAATCTGAGGCCATGGTGCTCTGCCGGAAACCGGCGGATTGATCCCTCCAGGTGGGGGCAAACTGCCTACCCCAAGCGAAGGAGTTCAAGTATCTCGGGGTCTTGTTCACGAGTGAGGGTAAGGTGGAGCGGGAGATCGACAGGCGGATCGGTGCGGCTGCAGCAGTAAAACAGGCGTTGTACCGGTCCGTCTTAGTGAAGAGGAGCTGAGCCTGAAGGCAAAGCTCTCCATTTACTGGTCGGTCTACGTTCCAACCCTCACCTATGGTCACGAACTCTGGGTCGTGACCGAAAGAACGAGATCTGGGATACAAGCAGCCGAAATGAGCTTCCTCCGTAGGGTGGCCGTAGATTATATCTCCCGGCTGGCCTTGGAAAGCCTCGGGATCCCCCAGAATGAGCTGGAAAGTGTTGCTGGTGAGAGGGAGGCCTGGGTCGGCCTGCTGAACCTGCTGCCACCGCGACCCGACCCCGGATAAGCGGGTGATAATGGATGGATGGATGGATGGATGGATGGATATATATATATATATCACAGAGGAAATCAAAGAAAGAGAGAAACATGTGACTGAAAACTGCTTCAGGGTTCAGAGTGCGTGGCCCTTTAAGTGGAAGAAGCTCTCTGATGTTCAAGTAAACTAGTGTCTGGTTAAAAACGGATCTGATTGGACGATAGCAGTCAGCTGGTCTAAATGGGAATGAAGGAAACAGCTGATTGAAATCTATAAAACATCAAATGTTCTGTCTGCAGATCATCAAGATGCACTCCTTCCTGGATTACATCATGGGAGGCTGTCAGATCCAGTTTACAGTGAGCACACACACACACACACACACACACACACACACACACACACACACAGAGGTCATGTTCCTGTCGAGAGAGGAAGAAGAAGAAGAAGAAGACTAAATAAAAGACGCCTCCCATGCACTCGGGAGTAATTTATGATGTCGGCATGGAAACGGTAACCATGGTGACACGTGCAGCAGCCTCAGTGTCTCACTGGGATCCGACCAGTTCAACCAGTCCGACTCCGCAGCTCAGTTTGTGTTTTATGAATGTTTCTTTAACCAAAGACACACTTTGATTAAATTAATCATTTTATATGATAAACCCCACAATCACACAAATGATATTTAAATAGACTTCTATACAACCAGAGGAGTCGCCCCCTGGTGGTCAGTAGAGAGAATGCAGCTTTAAGACATGAAGCATAGACTTCTATACAACCAGAGGAGTCGCCCTCTGTTGGTCAGGAGAGAGAATGCAGCTTTAAGACATGAAGCATAGACTTCTATACAACCAGAGGAGTCGCCCCCTGGTGGTCAGGAGAGAGAATGCAGCTTTAACACATGAAGCATAGACTTCTATACAACCAGAGGAGTCGCCCCCTGGTGGTCAGTAGAGAGAATGCAGCTTTAACACATGAAGCATAGACTTCTATACAACCAGAGGAGTCGCCCCCTTGTGGTCAGGAGAGAGAATGCAGCTTTAAGGCATGAAGCATAGACTTCTATACAACCAGAGGAGTCGCCCCCTGGTGGTCAGGAGAGAGAATGCAGCTTTAACACATGAATTATAAAATGTGTTTTTATTAGCGTCTATTGTTTAAAAACAAGCTGTTCATCAAACCTCCTAAACACAGCGTGATTGCATTAAACCCCAGTGCATGCTGGGATGCACATCTTCCTTCAGGTAGAGAACTGTGTTCTCTTCTCAATAAACTATAATATCAGATGATAGTTTATTGGTTTGTCTCCCGTAAACACAAACAGCTGAGAAGTTGACAAGTTGACAAGTTGACCACTTTGTTGTTATTTACACTGCTGACCTCTGGCAGGCGGTCCGCCACGTGCTTCGGTTACGCCGATGAACTGAAGCTGGTCTCTGATTGGTTGTGGTGTCTCCAGGTCGCCATCGACTTCACGGCGTCTAACGGAGATCCTCGAAACAGCTGCTCGCTGCACTACATCCACCCGTACCAGCCCAACGAGTACCTGAAGGCCCTGGTGGCCGTGGGGGAGATCTGCCAGGACTACGACAGGTGAGCCAGTCAGCCAATCACACGCCTCCATTCGTTAATCCGCACATCGTCTCGGCTTTTAACGTCTTTGTCTTCTTATATTTGCTTTTTGGAAGCTGACAGTTTCTTCTTCTTCTTCTGGCTGTGAGACTTTAAAACACTTCCTGTCCCACGCAGGTTTTATAATAGTACATCTTTAGAAAAGGTCTCTCCTGCTGTGAGGAACCCTGAAGGTCTCTCTTCCTGCAGTGTTTAGTTTGAGGAACCCTGAAAGTCTCTCTTCCTGCTGTGAGGAACCCTGGAGGTCTCTCTTCCTGCTGTGAGGAACCCTGAAGGTCTCTATTCCTGCTGTGAGGAACCCTGAAGGTCTCTCTTCCTACTGTGAGGAACCCTGAAGGTCTCTCTTCCTGTGGTGAGGAACCCTGAAGGTCTCTCTTCCTGCTGTGAGGAACCCTGACGGTCTCTCTTCCTGTGGTGAGGAACCCTGAAGGTCTCTCTTCCTGCTGTGAGGAACCCTGAAGGTCTCTCTTCCTGTGGTGAGGAACCCTGAAGGTCTCTATTCCTGCTGTGAGGGACCCTGAAGGTCTCTCTTCCTGCTGTGAGGAACCCTGAAGGTCTATCTTCCTGTGGTGAGGAACCCTGAAGGTCTCTATTCCTGCTGTCTTTAGTTTGAGGAACCCTGAAGGTCTCTATTCCTGCTGTGAGGGACCCTGAAGGTCTCTCTTCCTGTGGTGAGGAACTCTGAAGGTCTCTCTTCCTGCTGTGAGGAACCCTGAAGGTCTCTATTCCTGCTGTGAGGAACCCTGAAGGTCTCTCTTCCTGCTGTGAGGAACCCTGAAGGTCTCTCTTCCTGTGGTGAGGAACCCTGAAGGTCTCTCTTCCTGCTGTGAGGAACCCTGAAGGTTTCTCTTCCTGCTGTGAGGAACCCTGAAGGTCTCTCTTCCTGCTGTGAGGAACCCTGAAGGTCTATCTTCCTGTGGTGAGGAACCCTGAAGGTCTCTATTCCTGCTGTCTTTAGTTTGAGGAACCCTGAAGGTCTCTCTTCCTGCTGTGAGGAACCCTGAAGGTCTCTCTTCCTGCTGTGAGGAACCCTGAAGGTCTCTATTCCTGTGGTGAGGAACCCTGAAGGTCTCTCTTCCTGCTGTGAGGAACCCTGAAGGTCTCTATTCCTGTGGTGAGGAACCCTGAAGGTCTCTCTTCCTGTGGTGAGGAACCCTGAAGGTCTCTCTTCCTGTGGTAAGGAACCCTGAAGGTCTCTCTTCCTGTGGTGAGGAACCCTGAAGGTCTCTCTTCCTGTGGTGAGGAACCCTGAAGGTCTCTCTTCCTGTGGTGAGGAACCCTGAAGGTCTCTCTTCCTGTGGTGAGGAACCCTGGAGGTCTCTCTTCCTGCTGTGAGGAACCCTGAAGGTCTCTATTCCTGCTGTGAGGAACCCTGAAGGTCTCTCTTCCTACTGTGAGGAACCCTGAAGGTCTCTCTTCCTGTGGTGAGGAACCCTGAAGGTCTCTCTTCCTGCTGTGAGGAACCCTGAAGGTCTCTCTTCCTGTGGTGAGGAACCCTGAAGGTCTCTCTTCCTACTGTGAGGAACCCTGAAGGTCTCTCTTCCTGTGGTGAGGAACCCTGAAGGTCTCTCTTCCTGCTGTGAGGAACCCTGACGGTCTCTCTTCCTGTGGTGAGGAACCCTGAAGGTCTCTCTTCCTGCTGTGAGGAACCCTGAAGGTCTCTCTTCCTGTGGTGAGGAACCCTGAAGGTCTCTATTCCTGCTGTGAGGGACCCTGAAGGTCTCTCTTCCTGTGGTGAGGAACCCTGAAGGTCTCTATTCCTGCTGTGAGGGACCCTGAAGGTCTCTCTTCCTGTGGTGAGGAACCCTGAAGGTCTCTCTTCCTGTGGTGAGGAACCCTGAAGGTCTCTCTTCCTGCTGTCTTTAGTTTGAGGAACTCTGTTTTAAACCTCAGAACGAGATGTGGTCAGGACGGGGTTAGCCTAGCTTAGCACAAAGACTGGAAGCAGGGGAAAGAGCTAGCGTGGCTCCGCCCACACGTTGTGTCTGTGTTGAGGAACACAAATCAACCAGAAGGAAGATTCATGGTTATCGACGGGCGGAGGGATACGCTGTTTATCAAGAAATAGTTCCCTGAAACCACAAACTGTTCTTTAACATTCGTGTTAATTTTTAAACAAATGCTTGGACTTAAAAAAAATCAACAACAACAACAACAACAACCGAACAAAAGAAAATAACGTTGGATTCAAGTGGATAATTTTTTCCTCTTTCTTGGGATCCAATCAGAAGTCATTCCTGTCCTTTGTGTTGAAGGGGCGTCGGCCTGAATGAGCTCGTTAACTCCGGCCGGCAGCCAATCACAACGCCTCGTTTCACTCCCGGACTTCTTTCTTCTCTTTTCTCCTCGCAGTGACAAAATGTTCCCGGCGTTCGGCTTCGGCGCTCAGATCCCTCCAGACTTCA
The DNA here is from genome assembly GCF_009769545.1 of Cyclopterus lumpus. NCBI lineage: Eukaryota > Metazoa > Chordata > Actinopteri > Perciformes > Cyclopteridae > Cyclopterus > Cyclopterus lumpus. Next base: position 1,329,847 of record NC_046981.1, read on the forward strand.
AGGTAACTCCCAGCATGCTCTCTGTCTGCGGGGGGGGGGGGTCATCTCAGCCGGCCTCCTCCTCCTCACCCTGGGGTGCTGCTCCTTCACTTCTCTTCCCATGATGCACTGCTGCTGATTATGTCCGTTCAAGAGGTCAAAGTGAGGTCATGTGTAATCATAATGAATGATAAGCAATAATAAAATACATCCTGTGACAATAAATATGTACAGTGCAACAATATAACAGACAAATATAATAAAGTATTACATTCATTCCTGAAATGTAGTTAAGTTTTCTAATATTATTATTTTTATTTATTTCCATATTGTTACTAGTATTATTTTAGTTTTTCCTAAATTATTTATGTAGTTATTGAACTTACATTTGTATTATTTGTATTACCATTTATTTACCTATTTACTTACGTAAAAAAAACAACAACGTTATTTACAATAATGAGTTTACTTAAAGAGATACTCATCAGTTGTATGTATATGTTTATACAGTATATGTATACATGATTGTATATCGAGCACCAACTGTTGAGATTAATCCGCCACTGAAAGTAGTCCCGTTTGTTTGATAAACACTAGGAACCAATGAGCCGCAGACAGGAAGTGAGACCGTATTGAGACACGGACCAAAGTGAAAATAGAACAAAACCAGAAAAATGATTCATAGAGTTTCTCTGAACACAAAATATTTCTAATAAAAGTTTCTCTTCCATGCCGAGTGAGAAGTTACGTCATGAGGTCAAAGAAGCCATATGAGGTCATGAGGTCAAAGAAGCCATATGAGGTCATGAGGTCAAAGAAGCCATATGAGGTCATGAGGTCAAAGAAGCCATATGAGGTCATGAGGTCATGAGGTCATGAGGTCATGAGGTCATGAGGTCAGCAACCAGAAGATGAATCTTTCCATCATAAACGACACAATATTTATATAAATATACATATATACATATATATATATATATGTATATATATATATATTTATGTATATAAATATACATATATATATGTATATATATTTATATATGTATATAAATATATATACATATATATATGTATATATATTTGTCTTCATGCTGCTTCTGTTTCCACCATGAACATAGACGCTTTAATGAGTCAGTCAGCTGATCACACGTCAAGAAGAAGAACATGAAGAAGAGGAGAATGATGTCGTTGTTCAAGACATTTCTGCAGGTTGTGTTTTATTATGATGAAGAGATCAAACAGACTTCCTGTATCTCTCCTCTTCCTCCTCCTCCTCCTCCTCCTTCTCCTCCTCCTCCCCCCCTCCCCATCCTCCTCCTCTTCCTCCTCCTCCTCCCCCTCCTCCTTCTCCTCCTTCTCCTCCTCCCCCTCCTCCCCCTTCTCCTCCTCCTCTCCAGGTCTCCCACGACTTTGCAGTGAATTTTAACGAGGAGAACCCGGAGTGTGCAGGTAGACGCTTTGATTCTCTCTCTCTCTCTCTCTCTCTCTCTCCCTCTCTCTCTCTCTCTCTCTCTCCCTCTCTCTCACTCTCTCTTTCTCTCTCCCTCTCTCTCACTCTCTCTTTCTCTCTCCCTCTCTCTCTCTCTCTCTTAAATGTTTGACAGCGAGCCTCAAAGGAAACTCTTTTATCCAAGACATAGTTTTTTGATGACTAAAAATGAGAATAGATTGCAGAAATGAGAAAATGTCGAGAGAATATACGCAACATATAAAAGACAATAATGTATATTAGTGGATGCAACAGGCTCCTGTCACTATCCGGGGTTTCCCTCCAGCACCAAGGAATGAGCCACATCCTTTATTCTCTGGATCCCTCTCCACCTCATACAGGGCCGAGACTCGACCCTTGACCCCCTGCAGCTGAGGCCAATTAGGACCCTGAGCCACTCCCCCACTCACCTCCACAGCTGAGCCTAACCCCGCCCAGCCACCACATACCTCCACCACCCGACTTAGGCCGGGGAGTCCTTCAGCCTAACCCCCCCCCCCCGAGCTAACAAGATACGACATGAGAGAGAGAGACTCTGTTCAGCTGAAGGTCTCTCGCCCTCTCGGCTGCAAAGGTCATTGATCGGCTCAGAGAGACACTTCCAATTAAGACTTCCTCTGTGTGTGTGTGTGTGTAGGTGTGTGTGTGTGTGTGTGAAGGAGATGTTGGTGCATGCTGGGACGCCTCTCAACACATGCAGAGTTCTCTCCTCCTGCTGGTTGTGTTCGTGGAGGAAACGTTGGAGCCATTAAAAGGATTTATGGGATGTTTGTGGTTCCTCCCTGAGAGCTAGTTTGTACCTCCATGTTGCCCCACCAGGCATCCAGGGCGTGGTGGAGGCCTACCAGGCCTGCCTCCCCAAGCTGCAGCTGTACGGCCCCACCAACATCGCCCCCATCATCCAGAAGGTCGCCAACTCCGCCTCGCAGGAGGTCCACACCAAAGAGGCCATGGTGAGTCACGCCTCCGCTCTTTATGTATTTTTATTCAAGCTTAACATTAACATTGTGTAATCTTTTGAAATTTCAATATCATTTTTTCAGGTTTTTTTTAAAAAGACGATAGCATAAATATAATAATTATGACAACCTGAGAGCCGTAGTTTAAATATACTCTGTCTCGCAGCAATACTTCATCCTGCTGATCCTGACGGACGGCGTCATCACCGACATGGCCGACACCAGGGAGGCCATCGTGCAGGCCTCCCACCTCCCCATGTCCGTCATCATCGTCGGGATTGGGAACGCCGACTTCAGCGACATGCAGATGCTGGACGGCGATGACGGGATCCTGCGATCGCCCAAAGGAGAACCCGTCCTCCGGGACATCGTCCAGTTCGTCCCGTTCCGCAACTTCAAGCACGTGAGTCGGATTGTCCCGAGATGAAAACATCTGTTTCCAGTTCAACTCCATTTATTAAACAGGGGTGAGCTGCTTTCTCCTGAAGTTCTTTTCTACAGAGGAGTTCCTCAGGGCGCGATCCTGGGTCCTCCACTGTTTCTAGAACCGTCTCTGTTCCTCATGGGCTTGTCGGGCAGAGACATAATATTATGTTCTGATTCTAGGGACCTAGTGAACATTGCCTCCATCTTGAGACCCTGAGCCAACGTCGGGCCAGGAGCGCGTCTGCATGTGACGGGTTGTGATATTGATTTAAACTATGAAATAAAATGAATAAAAAGATGAGTTTAACACAAAGACATCAACAGAGTGGGCGGTTAATACACCGAGAGAGTGAACGTTTCCAGGTATTAGTCAGACCCACAGGGTTACCGAGGACTGAGTGAATGGCTTGTGACATTCTTTTATTTATTTTAGCTGCAAAAGGCATGAAAATATATTTAATGATATTCATTATTGGGGCTTTTTGAAAGTGTCCATGGTTTTAGTGGAATATTGAGGTGTCCGTCACAGGAATGAATGGACTTGGAGGCGGGTTCATTAATTCCTGATAATGGAAACCTTGTTTTACACGTCGTATTCAATTCTGTCGTCACATTAATTGAGACTGTAATTAATTTCCTGCAGCTGCTTTACAATGAAAGCACGAATCGTAAATGCATAAAAAGCTTTTATTTTGAAATGAGAGCAGCAGGAAGTGAATATACCTTCAATTAGCAATAACTGAAAAACAATCTCCAAAATGACCTTTTAAATGAAATGAACTTTGATGGTCAATAACAACAACATCCGTGTTCGGTGGACTAAAATAATAATGTTCTCATTTTGTTTGTTTGAACGACTCCCAAAGACGTTTTATTAATAATGAGCAACTATTTTGACTTTGCGTTGCATCATTTTGAAATAACCGGTTGTTGCTTGTTGTTTGCCATGTAAAGGAAGTCTTATTATTATTATTACGACACATTAAGCCTCTCAATACGGGCACCAGATGGTGTGTTCCTTTGAAACAAGATGTCTTCTTGATATGAGATTATACATGGTGTATATATAACTTAAATATTGGAGCTGTGAAAACAATAAGCCAAGAAGAGGAGAGCTGAACGTTTTGAGTGTGAAGTTATTGAAGAAATGAGTTTTTCCACATCTTAAGAAGAGCAATCATAAGTGAGAAATAATGTATTTCTTTGAACAAGTCTGAAGGTTACAGACTCCACTCTGGAGCAGATTGATCTCTTTGATGTATTTTCCTTGCCGGCCTTATTCTGCGCGGTGAGAGTTTATAATAATAATATAATGTGCTCTACATCATGTATCAGGTTTATATGTGTGTGCATATATTCTCTTTATTATTATCGTCACTAACCAGCCACTGATTTCATGTTATTTCTACTAAATTAAACAACTGCAGCCAAAAAACCAAGAAAGTGATGATGACAAAACAAACATGTTTGTTCTTTGGTGAAAACGGTTCATAAGTTAGAAAGTTAGACGACGTCCTGCTGATTCCAGAGGAAAAGATCAAACATAATGTATCCTCTGGGGAGCAGGAATGGGAGTCTTGGTTTTCATATTGTTTCCTTATCATGTGCTCCGTCTTATTGTCACAGCAGACTAAAAGAGTATTGTCCGAGAGCATGGGAATTCATAAAAACTATGAAAAATATTCAGATTCCCACTGATTTTCCTGCCTGCGGAAATATGTTTGACCGATGAAATACTTCGTGGAAAGTATCGCCGTCATTCTCCGTATTAAAGAGCAAAGTGCTGCGTGGACAGAGGACGTTGATTCAGAACAATGGCCGTTCGTTTCCAGGGTCACGGACTGTCTCTGAAGGATGAGCCTTCAGCACAACGGGAAGTCTCCTTCCAAACAGACAATAGGGAAGTCTCCTTCCAAACAGCCAATAGGGAAGTCTCCTTCACAACAGCCAATAGGGAAGTCTACTCCAAACAGCTAATAGGGAAGTCTCATTCCAAACAGCCAATAGGGACGTCTCATCCAAACAGCCAATAGGGAAGTCTCATTCCAAACAGCCAATAGGGACTTCTCATCCAAACAGCCAATAGGGAAGTCTCATTCCAAACAGCCAATAGGGAAGTCTCCTTCCAAACAGCCAATAGGGAAGTCTCCTCCAAACAGCCAATAGGGAAGTCTCATTCCAAACAGCCAATAGGGACGTCTCATCCAAACAGCCAATAGGGAAGTCTCATCCAAACAGCCAATAGGGAAGTCTCATTCCAAACAGCCAATAGGGACTTCTCATCCAAACAGCCAATAGGGAAGTCTCCTTCCAAACAGCGAATAGGGACGTCTCATCCAAACAACCAAAAGGGAAGTCTCATTCCAAACAGACAATAGAGAAGTTTCATTCCAAACAGACAATAGGGAAGTCTCATTCCAAACAGCCAATAGGGAAGTCTCATCCAAACAGCCAATAGGGAAGTCTCCTTCCAAACAGCCAATAGGGACGTCTCATCCAAACAACCAATAGGACAGTCTCATTCCAAACAGACAATAGGGAAGTCTCATTCCAAACAGCCAATAATGTATGGCAATCCCCTTGAGACTCCACGCCAGCTGCTGATTGGTTCTTTCTCAGGTTGTAGTTGGTCGCTGGTGCGAAGCTAGCCAGCTAACGTTAGCATCACATTTAGGGTCCGTTGTTCCTGTGCCGTATTCTGGCATCGCACTGGTTAGAAACAGGCGTCCAGAGGTCCCTCGTCCTGCAGCTCCTCCCTGTTCCCTGACCCGATGGGATGTAGAATCCGTCCGCTGAGTTGAGGAGCAGCTTTGAGGGAATCAATCACCTCAACTGGGTCATTTGAACAGGAAGGAGCAGAGCTTCTACTTCTCGATGTCTGAGCTCTTCAAAGTAAAGTAGTTTCAACCTCTTACAGCCCCAAGTTACTTCTTCTTCTTTTATCCTTTTATATTATTAGATCAACCCGTATATCGAGGCTCATATTCCTCCACGGTCGGTACAACACAGCTCTGCTGACAACACTCCGATCCGTCTCATACTCCATAGCTCCATAGCTCCTTTGCTCCTTTGCTCCTTTGCTCCTTTGCTCCTTTGCTCCTTTGCTCCTTTGCTCCTTTCCTCGAGAGATATCACGTTGTCAAAGTGAGCCTGACACCTCCGTGCTCATAGAACTACTGGAGAATATTAAATCCGTTTGCAGCAGTTCAATCAAAAGCATCTCCAAACGGAGACTTCTTGCTCACAACCAGAATATTGTGACGGATCTAATGAAATGGAGCAAAGAAACCTGATGCATGATGGGAAAATGTGAAGCGAAGGGGATTGGCGATAAATTGTCAATAAAAATGCAAAGCCACCTCAATAATCCTTCAAACCTTGAACGTGTGTCATGTTTCACCCTCTCTATGTTCTGAAGCGCCTCCTTCTGTCTCCTCAGGCGTCTCCAGCGGCTCTGGCTAAGAGTGTGTTGGCGGAGGTGCCCAACCAGGTGGTGGACTACTACAACAGCAAGGGCATCAAGCCCAAAGTGCCCAGCGAGTACCAGTCTTCCAGGCAGTTCGGCCACTGAGAGCCGGACTGCCCGGCACCACCTCCCCAGACCGAGGAACATGTTTACTGTCGTTTGTTCTTTGTTGATGCGGATGTTAAAGGTGCTCGATGCAGCATTTCACACCAGGGAGGGTTTCTTTAATGTGATGGGGTGGAAAGGGCGTAGCAGGTGGAGTTGCTGGTTACACAGGTTCTGCTGGAGTTAGGATGATCCCGAAAGATCAGGTCTTTCAGTTTAAACAGTTTAAAGAGCAATGCGATAACAAAGATGTTTACTTCCCACTAGAAACCAGCTTCACCCTCGTTAGCCTGTTGCTAAGCTATGTAGCATTACTTTGGGGGAGCTTTTTTAGGGTGTTTCGCTTTTCTTTAATGATACTGTTTACAATAACAGCATTTCTGAAAGCAACGTTTCCAGCCCGGTCTCGCCAATGACATCACAGCGACAAGTCTAAAATGTGAAATAATGACACGGAAATGATGGAAATGTCGTGCTATTCATACGCATCTCCGTGAGATCAGGTTGGACTTTCGGTTCAGTTCGGTGTCATTTGGCCGTGGGGGCAAAATAAATCTATGCAGAGATTTCACGAAGAGGAAAGTAATAAACTCTGACTCGTGTGTTTGTGGCGTTGACCAATTGAAAACCAACGAGGATCCAATGAATCCAAAATGGAGAAAGCTATCATATTAGCATTGATGTGCCATCCAATTCTACACAATCCTCCTCTGCCACAGTACTAACCGCTAACATGTATGATACTAAACTTTTAATTATAGGTCCAGATAGCAACTAAACCAGCTAATGTGCTATTTAGCTAACAGGTAGCAAGTAGCACAGTCTGTTGAGCTATTTTGGGTGACTAGCATCTGAAATTAGCATGTCTGCAGTTAGCATGTCTGCAGTTAGTTATCAGCCAACCAGGCCTTCAAGGAGTCTCGACATCCCTAGACTTCCAACACTGCCCATTGGTGGTCACTAACACTCGCAGCCGGCATCTTGAGCCGTCTAGTGACGCTGTAATCTGTCCTCTACATCACGTGGACACAGCAGAGAGCATTCTGGGAAATGAGGCAGAGTAGCACTAAAAGTCTTATCTCGTGGTCCAACGTGGGTTCCAGGTATGAAAATACTTCCTGTTGCACCTTTAGCATCCGCTGTGCATGCGGGGCCTTCGGAGGCCGAGCTGATTGTAACGTTCAGGAGTGTTTTTGACGGACATTTAAAGCACACAGACACACAACACCTACCAATCAAAACGCTGCTTCCCTGCAGACAGCATGACAGGCAGGGAAACAGCCAATGACAGAATGTATGAACCCCCACCCCCCCCCCCCCCCCCCCTGTTGGTTTGGTTTTATAAGAGTTTATCGATATTTTGCTATCTTTCGTAAAGTTCGTACGTTGTAAAGCATTTTGGATCTCTGCCAGATGAACCAGAAGCTGCCTTCACAGACGTCTGCATCCTCTACTGGTGGTTTTCTGAGGCGAGGCAGATGCATGAGCTGTTGTTTTGCATGCAAATCTCCATGCGGGACTCCTCGGCCCTTGTGGTTTCTGTTTCCTGGTCGTGAGTAATATGAGTAATAATGACGTTTACAATGTACCCGATGACGGGGATGTTATACTCTGAAGCATGTTCACGTGTAAAGAAGATTTAAAAGCACAACTTGAGTATCTTTAGAGAGATTTTTAGATTATGGTGATAGATTTTGTTCACTTTGTGCCACAACACCTGCCCATCTCTCTTTCTGTCTTTGAATATAGAGATTTTTGTCTTTTCATTACTTTTGTTTTGTAAGTGAAGACCTTTAGAAAACCTTCAGTGTACAACTATCTAAAAGTATACAGTTTAAGGATCAGTCTTCACATCGTGTAGCTGTGGCAGCAGGCTGAACAAGGTAGTCCACACGTCCTGGTTGGTGTCTGTAGAGATTATTATCTAGTTTAGGGTTTAGCTAGAAGTGCTTCGTCAAAGGCAAGCTGATTGGTTCCAGGCAGCCTTTTTTAATTAACAAGATATTGAGGATTCAGAAGGAAGTCCAGTTCCCTTTGACTTCATACTTCTAGACATACTTTTCCCACTTCCTCCAGTTGTTCCCCAAGCTAGATGGGATGATCCCTTCTGGCTCTACTTCCCTACCTCCTTCCCGTCGGACATGTTGGGGAATTAAAAACTCCCAAGCCATGACCATCTTAACTGGCTCCAATAAGGGAACAGTCTCCTCTCAATGGAAAAGCTCCTCACTCTCATTATTGCCAATGTAAACCATTTCCATCCACTTCATCCAGGTTTGGGTCTCAATGACACCAAGCTAAGCAAGGTGGTCCAGAAGTCCTCCCAGGTAACGTCCTCCAGTTTATCCTGAGGTATTTCTTGGTCAACTGGGATTAGTATTCCCCCAAACCAATTGTGTGTCTGCCCCAGTGTCTCCTCCCAGTTAGACATCCTAACAGGAAGGCAGATGCCTCAATCACCTGAACTGGCTCCTTTCAACATTAAGGAGCAGCTGCTACTCCCGCCTCCTTTTGGCTGGTCAAAGATCCTCTACAGTTTGATCTCATCTTGCATCAGGATCAAACTTCATCTGGGTCTCACTAGCATTTGGCCGAAGCAAAATCCAGAAGTCATCTCCAGTTACATCCTCCAGCTCATCCTAAGGGATCCTGAGGTTTTCTGGGTCTTCCCTAGAGTCTGGACAGGAAGGAGCAGCTGCTACTCCAAGCTCTTTCTGGATGTCTTCTTTTGTCTTTCAGAGCTCTTCACCTGGTCTCTGAAGGGAACTCCTTACAGGTGTTCTTATTCTTCTGGTCAAGTCCCAAAACTCATGGTCTCAGATGAGGGTTGGAATGCAGACTAGAAGAATTGAGAGGTTTGCCTTCAACGCCAACATCAATCAACCTTTTTACCGATCCGGGTCACGCTATGCAAAGTAGTCCCTCTCCCCAAACCACAGTCTTCTTTTGAGTCTGGAACACCATCGCTATCTCTGGGATGCCGCACCACCTCGCATCAAAAGACACTTGAACTCCTTCACTTGGGTCGGCGACTCGCTTCCAGCCTTCAAAGGGATCGCTTCACCATTTCAGGCTTAATGAAACCGATTGAATGACATGAGGATACGCGTTGGGTGTGGATTCATGGGGTGTGTTCAAAGAAGACCTTCATTCTGAGGGCAGAACGCTTCGTAACGCCTGGATGAAAAAACATCCATGAAAAGCTCTCGGAGTCCTGATCCCGGACACTTGACTTTTATGGACCAACTTCGCGTCATCAATCATCTGGTCAAGAGCATCAATACTGCGAGTGGGAAGCTTCTTCTAGATGTGCACATGTCGCATTCATATAACACTTTTTAGTTTGAGGGTTTGCTTCAGGTTTATTGTTTGTTTGGTGGAACCCAGAGAGGAAAGATGGAGGACAGGTGTTGGGACCCGTGACTGATTGTTGTGTTAACATGCAGTATTGTGTGCAAAACAATGACAACGTGACGTATAATAAAGGTTTTATCAGCAGCCTCTGAGTGTGTGCGGGGTTCTTGGGGTTAACCCTCCGAGGGTCACAGGAGGAAGTGAATCTTCCAGCTTCCTCTCCAGCAGCAGCAGTTATTCCAGCAGCTCGTTGGGAGGCGAGAGGAGGTCCAGAGGAGGAGGCGCAGGATGAAAGGAGGTCATTACCTCTGACGGCAGGACAAAAGACTGGAAAACAAGCTTGTTAATATAGTTCAGGGCAGATAATCAGAGATGA
>NC_046981.1:1342500-1355000 GCF_009769545.1 Cyclopterus lumpus
CACACAATGCTAAACCTGACACAACATGCTAAACCTGACACACACAATGCTAAACCTGACACAACATGCTAAACCTGACACACACAATGCTAAACCTGACACAACATGCTAAACCTGACACACAACATGCTAAACCTGACACACACAATGCTAAACCTGACACACACAATGCTAAACCTGACACAACATGCTAAACCTGACACACACAATGCTAAACCTGACACACAACATGCTAAACCTGACACAACATGCTAAACCTGACCCACAATGCTAAACCTGACACAACATGCTAAACCTGACACACACAATGCTAAACCTGACACAACATGCTAAACCTGACACACAACATGCTAAACCTGACACAACATGCTAAACCTGACACAAAATGCTAAACTTGACACAACATGCTAAACTTGACACAAAATGCTAAACCTGACACAACATGCTAAACCTGACACACAACATGCTAAACCTGACACAACATGCTAAACCTGACACACAAAATGCTAAACCTGACCCTCCCTCTGTGAGAAGACTCGTTGCCATCATCACACAATGGAGCTTGTGTGTCATTTGCTACACACAGCCACATCTTCAAATGACACACACATTCTTTGAGGACGCACAACTCATTTACATGTGTGTGTGTTGCAGCTTGATGCTTTGAGTGTGTGCAACAATGAACATTGTGCGTAGTGTTTTGACAACAAGGTGATGCGTGATTGACATCAGAGTGGAGAGAAGGAAAGTGTAATGCAGATAGGGGGAGTAGTGACACATTGGGTCAACAACAACAACAACAACAACAACAACAGCAGCTCTGTTGAGGAGGAATAGAGGTCAAATACAGGAGAACAGACCAGGTAAGGGGGCGGAGACACAGTTTTCACCTGTCTTCCAAGAATAAACAGGAAGTCACAGAGACAGTGACTTCCTGTTAGATCGATCTGGATGGTGATGGCGTTGTTATGAATAAATGAGATGTCTGTGTGTTACATTGTAAACAAGAATCAATAAATCTTGTTATTCTCTGTGCTCGTCGTCATATTCTATCTTCGTTCCATTCATGTTGTTTATTTTATCGTTTGCTCATTTATTTGTTATTGTTTAGTTTTCTAGTTCATCTAAATATTTCATAAATAAAGAACTTGTGTGTATATTAAATTAAAAGTGATCTTGAACATCAAACCGAACATCAGAGGACAGACAGTTATTGTGAGATCATTATGGGATGTAAGTCCAATAGGCAAATGAGTGTTGCAGAACTTTGCATGAGCTGCACCTCATAAGACGACCAGAGAGGACCAGAGAGGAGACCAGAGGACCAGAGAGGACCAGAGAGGAGACCAGAGGACCAGAGAGGAGACCAAAGGACCAGAGAGGACCAGAGAGGACCAGAGAGGAGACCAGAGGACCAGAGAGGACCAGAGAGGAGACCAGAGGACCAGAGAGGAGACCAAAGGACCAGAGAGGACCAGAGAGGACCAGAGAGGAGACCAGAGGACCAGAGAGGACCAGAGAGGAGACCAGAGGACCAGAGAGGAGACCAAAGGACCAGAGAGGAGACCAGAGGACCAGAGAGGACCAGAGAGGAGACCAGAGGACCAGAGAGGACCAGAGAGGAGACCAAAGGACCAGAGAGGAGACCAGAGGACCAGAGAGGAGACCAGAGGACCAGAGAGGAGACCAAAGGACCAGAGAGGACCAGAGAGGAGACCAGAGAGGAGACCAAAGGACCAGAGAGGAGACCAGAGGACCAGAGGACCAGAGAGGACCAGAGAGGAGACCAAAGGACCAGAGAGGAGACCAGAGGACCAGAGAGGAGACCAGAGGACCAGAGAGGAGACCAAAGGACCAGAGAGGACCAGAGAGGAGACCAGAGAGCACCAGAGAGGAGACCAAAGGACCAGAGAGGAGACCAGAGGACCAGAGAGGAGACCAAAGGACCAGAGAGGAGACCAGAGGACCAAAGAGGACCAGAGAGGAGACCAAAGGACCAGAGATGAGACCAGAGGACCAGAGAGGAGACCAGAGGACCAGAGAGGACCAGAGAGGAGACCAGAGGACCAGAGAGGACCAGAGAGGACCAGAGAGGAGACCAGAGAGGAGACCAAAGGACCAGAGAGGACCAGAGAGGAGACCAGAGAGGAGACCAGAGGACCAGAGAGGAGACCAGAGGACCAGAGAGGACCAGAGAGGACCAGAGAGGAGACCAAAGGACCAGAGAGGACCAGAGAGGAGACCAGAGAGGACCAGAGAGGAGACCAGAGGACCAGAGAGGAGACCAGAGGACCAGAGAGGACCAGAGAGGAGACCAGAGGACCAGAGAGGAGACCAGAGAGGACCAGAGAGGAGACCAGAGAGGACCAGAGAGGAGACCAGAGGACCAGAGAGGAGACCAGAGAGGAGACCAAAGGACCAGAGAGGAGACCAGAGGACCAGAGAGGAGACCAGAGGACCAGAGAGGAGACCAGAGAGGAGACCAAAGGACCAGAGAGGAGACCAGAGGACCAGAGAGGAGACCAGAGAGGACCAGAGAGGAGACCAGAGGACCAGAGAGGAGACCAGAGAGGACCAGAGAGGAGACCAAAGGACCAGAGAGGAGACCAGAGGACCAGAGAGGAGACCAGAGAGGACCAGAGAGGAGACCAGAGGACCAGAGAGGAGACCAGAGAGGAGACCAAAGGACCAGAGAGGAGACCAGAGAGGACCAGAGAGGAGACCAGAGGACCAGAGAGGAGACCAGAGAGGACCAGAGAGGAGACCAGAGGACCAGAGAGGAGACCAGAGAGATGACCTGCAACTTCCTGATGTTAAACTCAGACAAAACTGAAGTTATTTTACTGTCCCTGAACACCTCAGAGATCAATTATCTGGTGATGTGGTTTCTGTAGATGGCATTGCTCTGGCATCCAACACCACTGTAAAGAATCTCTAGTTATCTTTGATCGGGACTTGTCCTTTAACTCCACGTTAAGCTAATCTCAAGGATTGCATTTTTTCATCTACGTAACATTTCAAAAATCAGGCACATCTTGTCTCAAAAAGATGCAGAAAAGCTGGTTCACGTTTGTTACTTCCAGACTCCTGCCGTGGTCCTGCTGATCCCCCCCTCCTCTCTACCTCCTCCTGTTTCATGGATCGTGGAGGTCTGGATCGTGGTCCATGCCTACTACTAATTTCTGTCATATTCATTGAATGTTTATTCAACTCTATAACTCTGTTCATCTGGTCACATGACATCTATTGTTCATCTGGTCACATGACATCTATTGTTCATCTAGTCACATGACTATTGTTCATCTGGTCACACGACATCTATTGTTCATCTGGTCACATGACTATTGTTCATCTGGTCACATGACATCTATTGTTCATCTAGTCACATGACTATTGTTCATCTGGTCACATGACATCTATTGTTCATCTGGTCACATGACATCTATTGTTCATCTGGTCACATGACATCTATTGTTCATCTAGTCACATGACTATTGTTCATCTGGTCACATGACTCTATTGTTCATCTGGTCACGTGACATCTATTGTTCATCTAGTCACATGACATCTATTGTTCATCTGGTCACATGACATCTATTGTTCATCTAGTCACATGACTATTGTTCATCTGGTCACATGACTCTATTGTTCATCTGGTCACGTGACATCTATTGTTCATCTGGTCACATGACATCTATTGTTCATCTGGTCACACGACATCTATTGTTCATCTGGTCACATGACTATTGTTCATCTGGTCACATGACATCTATTGTTCATCTGGTCACATGACATATATTGTTCATCTAGTCACATGACTATTGTTCATCTGGTCACATGACATCTATTGTTCATCTGGTCACATGACATCTATTGTTCATCTGGTCACACGACATCTATTGTTCATCTGGTCACATGACATCTATTGTTCATCTGGTCACATGACATCTATTGTTCATCTGGTCACATGACATCTATTGTTCATCTGGTCACATGACATCTATTGTTCATCTGGTCACATGACATCTAGTGTTCATCTGGTCACATGACATCTATTGTTCATCTGGTCACATGACATCTAGTGTTCATCTGGTCACATGACATCTATTGTTCATCTAGTCACATGACTATTGTTCATCTGGTCACATGACATCTAGTGTTCATCTGGTCACATGACATCTATTGTTCATCTGGTCACATGACATCTAGTGTTCATCTGGTCACATGACATCTAGTGTTCATCTGGTCACATGACATCTATTGTTCATCTAGTCACATGACATCTATTGTTCATCTGGTCACATGACATCTAGTGTTCATCTGGTCACATGACATCTAGTGTTCATCTGGTCACATGACATCTATTGTTCATCTAGTCACATGACTATTGTTCATCTGGTCACATGACATCTATTGTTCATCTAGTCACATGACTATTGTTCATCTGGTCACATGACATCTAGTGTTCATCTGGTCACATGACATCTATTGTTCATCTGGTCACACGACATCTATTCATCTGTCCATCCGGGGAGAGGGATCCTCCTCTGTTGCTCTCCTGAAGGGTTCTTACCTTTTTTACCCTGAAAGGGTTTTTTTAGAGTTTTTGGGGAGTTTTTCCTGATCCGATGTGAGGTCAAAGGTCAGGGATGTCGTATGTGTACAGATTGTAAAGCCCTCTGAGGAGTTTGTGATTTTGGGCTATACAAAATAAACTGAATTGAATCATATGTATATAATACTACTATTACTATATCAATGCAAGTTAAGTATCAAAGTAATTGTTCTGCAGTATTCTGCATGTATTATTTCATATTTATCATGAAATACTGATGTTAGAGCAACGTGTGGTAGCTGTTACAGAGTAGGTGGTGAGTGGTGAGGAAAGGATGTAGGAGACAAGAAAAGGATATAGGAGAAGAGGAAAGGATATAGGAGCTAAATGTAATGGAGTGATGATAAGTAATATTAAAGTCTTTAATTTAAAATAATAAATAATAAATAATACATAGTAAATGATAAATAATAAATAATAAATAATAAATAATACATAGTAAATAATAAATAATACATAATACATAGTAAATAATAAATGATACATGATAAATAATAAATAATAAATAATAGCTAATATTTAAACAAACAAATAAGGTTATAAATGGGACATTCTAGACCATTAAACCGATCTGTCTTCAGGGTGGATCACCGTCTCCGCTGTGTTTCTGTCACAAGGAAGCTGAAGTAGGAATGAGAAGTCTTCTTCCTCTCTAATAGGAGGCGGCCTCGGGGGAACCGGCAGCTGATGGAAACAGCTTTGAAAAATGACAATATGAAAAAAAGCATCTCGAAGGCAGTTTTCTTTTCCCTCTCGATTCAATGAGAGCCGATTGCTTCAGTCCGTCGGAGAGGAAACGCTGACGCAACCCGCTGAGCCCAGAGACCAAGTCCAGGACCGGGTGTTTCCATTCAGCCCAAAGGAAGACCTCGGAGAGCGCTCAACCAGAGCAGCCCAAATGTAAGGAGTTCATGGCATTCACCAGGTTTTGTTTCAGGGAAGTGGATGTGGACCCCCATCGGATGGTTGACTGCCGCGTTACAGCCTGGAGTTCGCCATCTTGGTTTCATTGCCGTCACCATCTTGGTTTCATTGCCGTCACCATCTTGGTTTCATTGCCGTCACCATCTTGGTTTCATTGCCGTCACCATCTTGGTGACATCAGAGAAGGTTCTCACAAGTATAGAAGGACTAACTTGTGTGTTTGTGCTGAATCGTCACCCTGCTGAACGCTTTTGTTGGTAGAAACGCCAGCCAGAGGCTTTTATTTTGAAAAGCCGCCTAGAGGGTGGATTTATCGACTGCTGTTAGTTCATGAACACACACACACGCGCACACACACACAGAACGCTGTGTGTGTGTGAGTGAGTGTGTGTGTGTGTGTCTGTGTGTGAGTGTGTGTGAGTGTGTGTGTGTGTGTGTGAGTGTGTGTGTGTGTGTCTGTGTGTGTGTGTGTCTGTGTGTGAGTGTGTGTGTGTGTGAGTGTGTGTGTGTGTGTCTGTGTGTGAGTGTGTGTGAGTGTGTGTGTGTGTGTGTCAGTGTGTGTGTGTGAGTGTGTGTGTGTGTGTGTGAGTGTGTGTGTGTGTGTGTGAGTGTGTGTGTGTGTGTGTGTGTGTGTGTGTGTGAGTGTGTGTGTGTGTGTGTGTGTCTGTGTGTGAGTGTGTGTGTGTGTGTGAGTGTGTGTGTGTGTGTGTGTGTGTGTCTGTGTGTGAGTGTGTGTGTGTGTGAGTGTGTGTGTGTGTGTGTGTGTGAGTGTGTGTGTGTGTGCGAGTGTGTGTGTGTGTGTGTCTGTGTGTGAGTGTGTGTGAGTGAGTGTGTGTGTGTGTCTGTGTGTGAGTGTGTGTGTGTGTGTGTGTGTGTGTCTGTGTGTGAGTGTGTGTGAGTGTGTGTGTGTCTGTGTGTGTGAGTGTGAGTGTGAGTGTGAGTGTGAGTGTGAGTGTGTGTGAGTGTGAGTGTGAGTGTGAGTGTGAGTGTGAGTGTGAGTGTGAGTGTGAGTGTGTGTGTGAGTGTCGGGCTGATGTTGTTACCATGGTTACGAGCTGACCCTTATCAAATGGGGAGCGCCAGGTTCTTCGTTTCATCAACTCCACCATATATATATTATATATATATATATTATTATTATTAACATTATATTTATATATATTGTTTGATATATATTATTTTATACATATAATAATACATATGATTATTTATATGTATTTAGATATATAATCAACATAAATATATATTTTATATATGTATAAAAATATAATATATAATATATAGATGTATATAGATATGATTGTATACAATAATAATAATAATATTATATATATGTATAATTCACGTTGAATCGTGGGTTCTTTGTTGTGGTTGCGTGTGCTTGTTGTTTTCTTGTTTTCTTTCATTTTAATCTGCACAAACAAAGTGAATCTGGTTCATATCACATTCTGATCTTCAGGCGACGTGTTTGTGTGGAATAATTATTTTAAAATGAAACTTCCCCAGGCGCTCGGCCTACTTTCAGATCTTTAGTTTTAATCGTTGACTTGTGGACCACTAGTCTGCCCGGTAACAGAACCCAGCTGGAGGAGGGCAGTCCTGGTCGGATCCAGGTTCTCACCGCGGGGGTCTGCTTCGGTCCACAATCATCATTTACTGCAGAAGAACGTGTCAACACATCGTTCTACTGGACAGTTTAAAGACCTTCAGAGACCATCCCCCCAACACCAGGCTGGCTGTGGAGGCCTTCGGGGGGTTTTGAGTCTCCTTAAGGGGTCGAGACCTCCGTGTTCCTCATCCTGCTGGATCCTGATGGATCCTGCTGGATCCTGCTGGATCCTGATGGATCCTGATGGAGCTGCTTGGTCTCTGGATCTGATGCATTCATGTCAAAGAGTACAAAAACACGAGTCAGCAGAATGAGGACCAGCGCTGCCGGTTTTGATGGTCTCATGTGGAAGATAATCAAATGACAGGATGCTAAGACTCCACAATAAAGGCCCCTCTCAGACTCGGATTGTGGTCTCCAGCAGGCTGCTGTCGAGGGCCCCTGATGGCCCCCTAGGGCCCCTGAGGGCTAGGGGGCCATATTTCCAGGTCTTTGTGGCGCCGTATCTTCTGGCTGCTCGAGAAGCTCCGCCTCCGTCAACACGAGACCAGAAGGATGATGTCTGCTGCCAGAATATCAGCACACAGAAAGAACCCTGAGAAGATCTGCAGGCTGCAAAGAATCTACCCAAAATATGTGAATTAAAGACGCTCACTCTCAACAGATTGAGCTTTGAATCCTAACGAGCTTTGAATCCTAACAAGTTTTGAGTCTTAACGAGTTTTGAATCCTAACGAGCTTTGAGTCTTAATGAGTTTTGAGTCTCAACAAGCTTTGAATCCTAACGAGCTTTGAGTCTTAACGAGTTTTGAATCCTAACGAGCTTTGAATCCTAACAAGCTCTGAGTCTTAACGAGCCATGAATGTTAACGAGCCCACTGTTCTTTAGGGCACATTGAACTCTTCCGTTGACACTTCAACTGCTTTCATTTCTCCTTTTGAGGCAGGAGGCACAAAGAAGGAGGCCGGGTCCAGGCCAGAGGCTGGATGCAGGAAGCAGGGCCAAGGAGCCAGGAGCCAAGACCAGCATCAGACACCTCCAGGTCCAATGGACCCTATGAGACATGAAGTCACAACGACTCCGGGGAGGAAGCAGAGTTAATAAGGTGCAATGGAGAGATGTAAATTCATCCATAAGGAGAGAGAGAAGAGGAGAGAGGCGCTCAGTGTATCCTAAAACATCCCCCAGCAGCCTATAAGCCTATAGCAGCATATCAAGGGGCTGGACCAGGGCAAACCTGATTCAGCCCTAACTATAAGCACTATCAAACAGGAAAGTCTTAAGTCTATTCTTGAATAAGGTGACTGTCTGCCTCCAGGACTGAAAGTGGAAGCTGGTTCCATAAAAGAGGAGCTTGATAACTGAAGGCTCTTGCTCCCATCCTACTTTTTAGGACTCTAGGAACCACAAGTAGCCCCGCATTTAGTGAGCAGCTCTCTAGTGGGGCAATATGGTACTACAAGCTCGTTAAGATATGATGGTGCATCACCAATCAAGGCTTTGTAGGTGAGGAGAAGAATTTTAAATGTGATTCTTGATTTTACAAGGAGCCAGTGCAGAGCAGCTAATACAGGAGTCATGTGATCTCTTTTCTTAGTTTTTGTGAGTACACGAGCTGCAGCATTCTGGATCAACTGGAGGGATTTAAGAGACTTATTAGAGCAGCCTGATAATAAGGAGTTGCAGTAATCTAGTCTGGAAGTAACAAACGTGAACCAGCTTTTCTGCATCTTTTTGAGACAAGATGTGCCTGATTTTTTGAAATGTTACTATATTAATGAATGCAATCTTGCAGCATGAACACCACCACAGTCCAGTGGAGTGTAGAGCAGTTAACAGGATGTTGCATCATCAAGAGGAGAGAAAAGGTTTGTAGAGCTTCTGAGAAATATTCATTTACGGGTAGATTGGTACACTTTTCACGTCGAGTTGTACAACCGACGTTAAACTAAAGGTTTGATCATACAACTCTCCATTGTGTTTATAAAGTATATAAAAGACGTTGCTAACATTAAAGTATATAACGCTTCATTTTAAATGGTGACGCTATATGAATTATTATCTTAAGACTATTTAATACAATTTTCAAATGTTTAACAGTGTTAAGTTAAAATATTTTATATACTTTCAAACCATTTTCATGATAATATAGAGGAGGAGGAGGAGGAGGAGGAGGAGGAGGAGGAAGAGGAGCAGGAAGAGGAGGAGGAGAAGGAAGAGGAAGAGGAGGAGGAGGAAGATGATGAGGAGAGGAGGAGGAGGAGGAAGATGAGGAGGAGAGGAGGAGGAAGAGGAGGAGGAGGAAGACACGGCATGAGAGTCGCGCCGGTCTTCGTGCTCGGTGCAGGACTGCAGTCTGGTGCAGGACTGCAGTCTGGTAGTGGACTGCAGTCTGGTGGAGGACTGCAGTCTGGTAGTGGACTGCAGTCTGGTAGAGGACTGCAGTCTGGTAGAGGACTGCAGTCTGGTGGAGTACTGCAGTCTGGTAGAGGACTGCAGTCTGGTAGAGGACTGCAGTCTGGTGGAGTACTGCAGTCTGGTAGTGGACTGCAGTCTGGTAGAGGACTGCAGTCTGGTAGTGGACTGCAGTCCTCTACCATATAGACAGTCCAGTAGAGGTCAGCTGAGTGGGACGCTTCTAGTGAAGCGGCTCCTGAGGGACAGAACCAGGAGGGTCCTGAGGGGGTCGGAGGGGACCGGCAGGAGGCACAGGGAGGACAGGGGGAGACGGGTGGGGCCCAGCAGGGTGAAGAGGGGGGTCGGGAGGAGCTGGGTGGGGACCGGCAGGAGGCACAGGGAGGACAGGGGGAGCTGGGTGGGGCCCAGCAGGGTGAAGAGGGGGGTCGGGAGGAGCTGGGTGGGGACCGGCAGGAGGCACAGGGAGGACAGGGGGAGCTGGGTGGGGCCCAGCAGGGTGAAGAGGAGGGTCGGGAGGAGCTGGGTGGGGCCCAGCAGGGTGAAGAGGGGGGCAGAGGTGGCCCAGAAAGTGGAGGACGGGATGACGGAGGTGGTCCAGCAGGTGGGGTGTAGGGGGACAGAGGTTGTCCAGCAGGTGGGGGGTAGGGGGACAGAGGTGGTCCAGCATGTGGGGGTTAGGGGGACAGAGGTGGTCCAGCATGTGGGGGGTAGGGGGACAGAGGTGGTCCAGCATGTGGGGGTTAGGGGGACAGAGGTGGTCCAGCATGTGGGGGTTAGGGGGACAGAGGTGGTCCAGCATGTGGGGGTTAGGGGGACAGAGGTGGTCCAGCATGTGGGGGTTAGGGGGACAGAGGTGGTCCAGCATGTGGGGGTTAGGGGGACAGAGGTGGCCCAGGAAGTGGAGGAGGAGAGGGCTGGAGTGTCTCAGCAGGTGGACGAGGAGGGGCAGGGAAGGAAAGATGTGGGCAGGAGGAGGGTGTCGTGTGGTCAGACGGTGAGGTTGACATGGAGGAGGATGAGGAGAAGGGTCAGGATCACCGTCTGAAGAGGAAGAGCAGGGAGGATGAGGAAAGCTCACGGGCCAAGAAGGGAGCTTCGGGTAAGGGGGACGAGGAGTCTGAGTCCAGTATGGAGGAGGACTTCTTTTCTGATGATAACGGTGATTCCTCTGTTGACGGTGAGGAGTGCCCAGGGTTGTACAGTGTGGACCGAATAAAGGGGTTTCTAGGCAGGACTAAGAACCAGAGGGTCTTGATAGAGGATCACTTCTCGGACTTGCCGAGACTTGTTAGGTCCATTCGGCTCCACGTGGCCAATAAGGCCGTGAAAAGTTGTACTGATCGGGAGGGCTGGAGGTTGAGGAAGATCGCTGTTACTGTTAGTAAAGTGCTAGAGGAGTATGAGGCATATTTGACACGCGAGGAGCGAGGTCGGGAGGAGCGAGGTCGGGAGGAGCGAGGTCGGGAGGAGCGAGGTCCGGAGGAGCGAGGTCGGGAGGAGCGAGGTCGGGAGGAGCGAGGTCCGGAGGAGCGAGGTCGGGAGGAGCGAGGTCGGGAGGAGCGAGGTCGGGAGGAGCGAGGTCCGGAGGACCGAGGTACGGAGGACCCGAGGTACAGAGGAGCGAGGTCCGGAGGAGCGAGGTCGGGAGGAGCGAGGTCGGGAGGAGCGAGGTCCGGAGGAGCGAGGTCGGGAGGAGCGAGGTCGGGAGGAGCGAGGTCCGGGGACCTGTGGTCCAGAGGACCGAGGTACAGAGGAGCGAGGTCGGGAGGAGCGAGGTCGGGAGGAACGAGGTCGGGAGGAGCGAGGTCGGGAGGAGCGAGGTCCGGAGGAGCGAGGTCGGGAGGAGCGAGGTCGGGAGGAGCGAGGTCGGGAGGAGCGAGGTCCGGAGGAGCGAGGTCGGGAGGAGCGAGGTCGGGAGGAGCGAGGTCGGGAGGAGCGAGGTCCGGAGGACCGAGGTACAGAGGACCCGAGGTACAGAGGAGCGAGGTCCGGAGGAGCGAGGTCGGGAGGAGCGAGGTCGGGAGGAGCGAGGTCGGGAGGAGCGAGGTCGGGAGGAGCGAGGTCGGGAGGAGCGAGGTCGGGAGGAGCGAGGTCCGGAGGAGCGAGGTCGGGAGGAGCGAGGTCGGGAGGAGCGAGGTCGGGAGGAGCGAGGTCCGGAGGACCGAGGTACAGAGGACCCGAGGTACAGAGGAGCGAGGTCCGGAGGAGCGAGGTCGGGAGGAGCGAGGTCGGGAGGAGCGAGGTCCGGGGACCGAGGTACAGAGGACCGAGGTACAGAGGAGCGAGGTCGGGAGGAACGAGGTCGGGAGGAGCGAGGTCGGGAGGAGCGAGGTCCGGAGGAGCGAGGTCGGGAGGAGCGAGGTCGGGAGGAGCGAGGTCGGGAGGAGCGAGGTCCGGAGGAGCGAGGTCGGGAGGAGCGAGGTCCGGAGGACCGAGGTACAGAGGACCCGAGGTACAGAGGACCCGAGGTACAGAGGAGCGAGGTCCGGAGGAGCGAGGTCGGGAGGAGCGAGGTCGGGAGGAGCGAGGTCCGGGGACCGAGGTACAGAGGACCGAGGTACAGAGGAGCGAGGTCGGGAGGAGCGAGGTCGGGAGGAGCGAGGTCGGGAGGAGCGAGGTCGGGAGGAGCGAGGTCGGGAGGAGCGAGGTCGGGAGGAGCGAGGTCCGGAGGAGCGAGGTCGGGAGGAGCGAGGTCGGGAGGAGCGAGGTCGGGAGGAGCGAGGTCGGGAGGAGCGAGGTCGGGAGGAGCGAGGTTGGGAGGAGCGAGGTATGGAGGAGCGAGGTACGGAGGAGCGAGGTACGGAGGAGCGAGGTCGGGAGGAGCGAGGTCCGGAGGACCGAGGTCGGGAGGAGCGAGGTCCGGAGGAGCGAGGTCGGGAGGAGCGAGGTCCGGAGGAGCGAGGTCGGGAGGAGCGAGGTCGGGAGGAGCGAGG
>NC_046981.1:1360000-1362500 GCF_009769545.1 Cyclopterus lumpus
TTCTGGGTAAACATTTTATCTTCTTTTCCAACCAGAGTCCTCCAAAACTCTGCAGGGGATTGTGGGTAATGGCCCCACTATAAACAATAGCCCAGAGGCTCTCGGGTAGCTGAGCTCTTTGATTGGGTCACACTTCAGGGCGTTTATAAAATATCAATACAAATAATAATCGATGCTTTGGGACGAATGAATCCTCAGAGTTTCAAGTCTGTTACAGACTGGAGAGCAAACGCAATAAAACAGTTACAGCAGTGGGGGAGGGGGGGGGGGGGGGGGGGATGAAGAGAAACATGGTGGGGGGGGTCCATTTCCTGTTATTGCTTCATCTTTCTTCCTCCTCACCAGTGACGGATGTTTTGGGCGAAAAGCAGCAACAAAAAGTGGTTTGTTCTTTAAGGATCAGTTTGTTTCATGTTCCCCAGATCAATATCTTTAGGATCAATATCTCCAGGATCAAACTACTAATACTAATAATAATAGTATAATACTAATACTAATTCATCTAATATCTATTTTATATTCATGTGAAAACATCTGGATTTATTCTAGTTCATCACCAACACTACATTTTACTAGACCTGGCCTTCCCAATAGCCCTGCCTCCTTCCCAATAGCCCTGCCTCCTTCCCAATGGCCCTGCCTCCTTCCCAATAGGCCTCCTTCCCAATGGCCCTGCCTCCTTCCCAATGGCCCTACCTCCTTCCCAATAGCCCTGCCTCCTTCCCAATAGCCCTGCCTCCTTCCCAATAGGCCTCCTTCCCATGGCCCTGCCTCCTTCCCAATAGCCCTGCCTCCTTCCCAATAGCCCTGCCTCCTTCCCAATAGGCCTCCTTCCCAATGGCCCTGCCTCCAGCCTCAAAGGCCTGGCCTCATTGGTCTGGCCTCTTCGCGATGCCTCCTCCCTGGTGGACCTGGATGTCGTATGTGTACAGATTGTAAAGCCTTCTGAGGATAATTAGTCATTTGTGGTTTGGGGCTAAACAAAATAAACTGAATTGAATGTCATGATGTGGTGAAAAGATCTAATTGGATCTTTCCCTCACCAGAGCTGAACAAGGCCTCAGGTGTCCAGGGAGAGACCAAGTGGTCGAGCAGGGAGGGGTGTTTGTAGTAGAGTACTCTTAGTGTGGTAGTAGTACTTGTAGTGGAGTACTTTCACAGTGTGGTACTAGTACTTGTAGTGGAGTACTTTCAGTGTGGTAGTAGTACTTGTAGTGGAGTACTTTCACAGTGTGGTACTATTACTTGTAGTGGAGTACTTTGCCTTTGAGTCTCGATGGCCAACAGGAGGAGAAGGAGACGGCAAACAGGAAGTGAGTAAATCAGCACTTCATGTGGGATGTGAGGCTTATCAGAAGGGGGGGGCTTCAAGCTCGGGGATCCATCACCCAGCAGTGTGATTAGGATGAATTCACACACACACACACACACACACACACACACACTGCTCCTCCATTCAGAGTGAACAGGAGGCAACATGAAGTTTTGCAGGATTATAGATAGTTTTTATTAAGAAGAGGGAACCGACCAGCTGGAGCCGGATCAATAAAACACACAGTCCTCAATAACACACAATCCTCAATAACACACAGTCCTCAATAACACACAATCCTCAATAACACACAATCCTCAATAACACACAGTCCTCAATAACACACAATCCTCAATAACACACAGTCCTCAATAACACACAGTCCTCAATAACACACAGTCCTCAATAACACACAGTCCTCAATAACACACAATCCTCAATAACACACAGTCCTCAATAACACACAGTCCTCAATAACACACAATCCTCAATAACACACAGTCCTCAATAACACACAATCCTCAATAACACACAGTCCTCAATAACACACAGTCCTCAATAACACACAATCCTCAATAACACACAGTCCTCAATAACACACAGTCCTCAATAACACACAGTCCTCAATAACACACAATCCTCAATAACACACAGTCCTCAATAACACACAGTCCTCAATAACACACAATCCTCAATAACACACAGTCCTCAATAACACACAATCCTCAATAACACACAGTCCTCAATAACACACAGTCCTCAATAACACACAGTCCTCAATAACACACAGTCCTCAATAACACACAGTCCTCAATAACACACAGAAAGAATTGTGTTCACTTGACTGACAGAAACTTTAAGCCAATCAGCAATCTTCCCAGCATGCTTTGCAGCAGCCTCAGCCGGCTGCAAACAGAAAGTCAAGGTTTAAACAGGCGGACGGAGACGACCTCATCAGATCAGTCTGCATATATATTTATATATATATACAGTATATATACATTAACTACAGGTACCAGCTGAAGTACAATATGAGATCTCGTAGAAGTAGAAGTAGCATCAATTGTAAATACTTAAATGAAGTACCTGAAAACTGTCCTTAATTACTTTCTGCCACTGATTGACAGAAAAACTAAATGAAACAACCTTCCAAACAGGAAACAGCTGTTCAATCCAGCGGGTTTTCAC
>NC_046981.1:1367500-1375376 GCF_009769545.1 Cyclopterus lumpus
TCAATGTGAGCTCTTTGTGATGTAATAATACTACGTGGACATCTTCTCTTCTAAAACACAATAAAAGCTCCTTTTTAAACGTGTTTCTTTCCTCACTGAAACTCAGTCGCCCGTTAGCTTGCAAATAGCAGATTAATCTGTCGGCCGATCAATAACTCAACATTAAGGCACTTTGGAGAGAGAACTGAAAAGTGAACTATCGTCTCGAGTCCACCGGGCTCGTCCCGGTTTAAGGTTTTAAGGATGAGACTGGTGGGTTCTCGTGTTTTAGCTCGTTAGCTCGTTAGCTCGTAGCGCTGATCCAGAGTCGTGAATGGACGTCTCACAGAAGCCCGACATCTCGTCCCTTTGAGGTTCGTTGGCGATCGCCCGCTCAGCGATTATTACACAATGTTATTTAACGCTGTTAAAAATGATGCTGAAGGGTGTAAAGTACAAAAAGACATGATGTACTCTGACTAAGAAAAGTTATAGTCAACACAAACGGCTGTATATGAAATCGGAGATCTCTCTTGAGTCCAGGTGGCTTGTATTGATTTTCACGAGACCTTTTCATTGAAGGAAAATCACGTTTGTTTGTTTTGTTGTAGTTTCACGCCTCTAAAAGTTCAAACCTGGATCTCTCTCAGCAGATACGATGTGTATCCATTCAAACTGTTTCCTCAACGGCTGATTTGAAGCTCAAGCGTGAACTTTTGAAACTTAATGTTGAAGCAAACGGACCAGAAGTCGATCGGAAGGTTGTGCGATCCGACCAAAAGGTCCAGAACGACCAAATGGACCTCGAGGGGTCCTTTACAGTTCAAAGAACCCTGAGCCGAGAAATGTCTCTTCAACCAAGTCCAAACAAACCACGTGGAATCAAGACAGGAAGCCTTTGTGTTAACAGAGGTGACCTTTGTGTCTCGGGGTCAATCACCTTTTTTTGTGACTTTTAAGTCGACCCGAAAGTCTTTTTTCAGATTTCTGTGAAACGTCGTCGACTGAGCATAAAGTTATGAGCGCTGGATCAGAACTTATGAGCCCTCGAAGCCTCCGGTTGTTTCCCCAGAGGACCAACTGACATCAGGTCGCTTTGCAACGGTGACAATAATCAGAAAATACGTGCACGCAAAAATTAATGTAAACAGTCTGTTTAGTTTTTTCAGCCTGGAGTCCAAAGATTCAATGTTCACATTCATAACTCATCAGCATACATTTTTATCTGAAGACACAAAAGGGCCAAATCCCCAAATGACTGAAGGACAAATTCACTCCAAAAAGCGTCAAGGCAGCGTTATGAAACCAGATTTGCCAACAAAAATGACCCAAATTCGATGGTCGCCGGGGAGATATTGATGGAAAAACTGGTAATATGAAAAGTTCATCATTAAAATCTTGAAGCAAATCAAAAGCACGCTGACTAAATCTAAAAGATCTCAATTATTTTCATCCAGTGATTCTTAACAAATTCTCAAATTAGATTTGATTGTTTTTATCAGTGCATCTATAATGAAATAAAACCTTCATATGTGTCGAACTGGTCCAGACAATAAAAACAAAAATACAGTGAAGCAGCAAATATAATAATAATAATAATAATAATAATAATAATAATAATGTGAACACCTTGGACCATCAAAGAAGGTAAAACAACGATATCTGAGACGCAGAAAGGTTTCTTTAAGTCGTGATTGAAGGCTGTCGCTAAATAAAAAGCTGACAATCGTGAGCGAAGACGTGTTGAAATCTTTTGGCCGTCGATCCAAAATGTCGTTCTTGGATCACAGTGAAAGAGGCGGGTCCACACAAGACCTGGTAAACAAGACCCGCCCCCTTTCCAAATTGAACTTTCCCGTTGTTCTCTTCGTCGTCGGCTATCGGACGACGTCACCGAGCCGGCCCGATTCCACGGGAAGACGTGAAGCGACCTCTAAACGCCGTCTCGAGGGGCGGAGTCAGGTGTTGAGAGCCGACCAAAATCTTCCATCTACGTCATTTCATTATCTCGATAACGACGTTTATATATCGCGATGTTGCACGTTCTCTGGTCGCTCAATAGGAGAAATAGTCCATATGAAATAATCACGTGGATTTATTTGTATTTTCTCATTTATTTGAGAACTTAAAATGCAAAAATATTACAATTTTCTCTTGAGAGAATTGAAGCAGAGCGTGCTTGTTATTACCAATTATCAATCGATCATCCAGGTGACGGCGTATCGCGATAACTTCACTTGAAGTCGGGACTTTGACCCAGGAGACCGGCGTGGAGTCATTTTACATTTGGTGGCTACAAACTGTACAAACGTGGTTCTTTTAACACAAACCACGAACCTTCATTTGTAAACAATCTGCGTTCAGGTGAACTTCTTTTTGGTTCTGCTTTCATCCGACAGATTGTTGGCCTTCAGGAGAACCTCCTCTGAAGACCTGAAGACGTCCCGTGAGCCTGAACTCCACTCAGAGTGAAACGCTCGATGGAACTCGGATCAGACGTGAAGCTGATTATTATTTTTGGCATCTGATGGACAGTAAGGCAGTAATCTGTAATATGAGGCTGAACGCCAGAGTTCAGCTTCACGTCATTCAGAGTTTTCTTTTTAAACGTGAACCACAACTTTACATGGATTCACTTTAGATTTAAATGTTACCGAGGTCTGCTAGCGTGATGCTAACTCATCGAGGCTAACGAGTAAGACTGCATTTGATATTGTCAACAATGAAGTCAGGCTCGATTTATGGGCTGAGCTAATGCTAGCTCAGAATTCACATTAGCAAAATAATATATTTTTAACATATTTCAATGTTTCAAAGTTGTTTGACTTCATTTCCGACTCAAATGAGGATGAGGATGCTAGGCTAGGTTAGCATAATAACGCCTCGACAACGATTATTTTTGTTTAGAAAATATTTCAGAACTTATTTTTAAGTGAGAAAAAGGTTCCGACACGTTTCTCAAAGAATAAAACTACTTATCACTGTCGAGTATAGATTGTGCACTATCGTGGCCATTTTGTGAGCTAGCTATAGCTAGCTTCCTAGCTAACGTAACACGTCGTTTTAAAGCAGTTCTCTTCATCACTATTAAATCCATCTGAAACGTTTGTAGAATTAAAAGACGAGCTGCTTTTTTAATCCACTTCTTCTGAACATTTGAGTTTTATTTGCGATCAGAAACTCTGATTGGTCAGAAATCTACGGAGCCGACGCACGATGTGGAAATCTGCGCACACAGAACCATAAAGATAATAATCAAAAGATAATCAATAAAAACACAGAGTCAGAGAAATGGTGAAGAACACGACAACGAGAGGATGACGTGAGATATTTTGTGCTTTTCAAAATCAACTCTTTGTGGTTTTATACACAGGATATTTAAAGTTTTCCACTATTTTGTGACAATTAAATAAAGCTTTTGCAAATTAATTGTAGTTTTTTGCCATTTCAACTGAATGCCAGATGCATACTTTAGTATTCCTACTTGTGCATCATTTTTTATAATCCGTGCAAATGTCGGCCGATTTACAATTAATTTATTCACTCTAATTGTTTTTTAAAGTATCCATAAGTACACATGTATTTGATTATTTCTTCAAATTTAATATATTAATTAGTACATGTATTAGTCTGTGTCTTGGTTTTATTAATGTGCATTATTAATCTGTAGGCATGTCTTAATCTTATCTTTATCTAAATTATTTATAAATAATATGCACATTGTTGTATTTACCTGTGATCATTTTTAATCCACATGTACGATTTATTAATCCGGATTAAGCTTCTATAAATCTGTACATTAATGCATTAGCCATCATCAATAAATATACATTTTATTAAATGTGTAGGTATCTTTATCAAATTGCGTGTTCAATATATTAATCTGCACATTTAATAACTCATGCATAAATGTTTATAATCCATGTGTACGTATGAATCTCAATGAAGTCCTTGTTTTCTTAATACATTTATGAATCTGTTTAATTAATCCGTGCAAACAGACTTCCTCATTTTGTGTTCCGTCCCCTCGACCGGCTCCGTAGATTCATAACCACGTTATGAGCTCACTGAGGACGCCGCTCTCTTCTTTTTGGCATCAAATCAGACCGTTTGTGCTTCCTGGTTGAATTTAAAGTCAACGTTGAACAGCTGTTTGTTTAAAGCACCGAGGAGAGTCGTCATAAACGTCATAAACGCCATAAACGCCATAAACGTCATAAACGTCATAAACGCCGCTGAGGGCGAGCAAGGCGTACGATAACGGTGCCGTTAACGTCCCGATTCTGTTTCAAACAGTAGTGATGTGACTGAAGGACGTTGTTGGTGTTATTGTTTTGTTTTTCTTATTGTCAACACGTGCAGATCACAAGCGCGTTGGTTCCCACTGAAGAATCTTTAGGAACAACAATATTCTCATCAGTTATTTCCTAAAGCAGCTGCTCGCTGGAGTTGTATTACTCAGACAATCCCCATTTCTATTGAGGACTATTTGTTTGTATATTGGGATCAATTAATTGTTTGTTTGGTTCTGCACGTTTGTTGACAATAGGAACAATATTTATAGTGACCATATTTATGTTTCAATTATAGAACGATTGAGCACTTTTCCTTGTTTTTTTGGGGTTTGCATCGTTAGCATGCTAACGTTAGCATGCTAATGTTTAATTTCGTTCCATTTCCCAGAATCCTTCAGCATGCTACTGTTGTTCTTGTATTTCAGCACACGTTCGCCTGAGAGATGTTTAACATGCAAACGTATTTCCTGTAAAACATTATGCTTGGTAAAGTTTGTTAGCACACTGGAATAATGATAGCAGAAATTAGCGTAGCATGCTAACAGGGCTGTACTGTGTTTCCTCGCTGGACATTTAAGAAAAGTGATTTTTTTTTTAAAGAGCTTAATGCATTCGTGGTCCAGACTTTTACATAATTTTAAAAAGTAGATTAAAAAAAGTTGGAATGGATGAAAAGTGAAATCAAGCGAGTTCCTGTAATGAGGAACTTTGGCAGGAAAATCGTCCTTTTTTGTTTCTTTACAGCATAACGAGAAGTGGGCGTCGACCTTTCTAAAAAGCTTCTTTGATGACGTTTAAGCGTGAACGAGCACCTTGAACAGGAAAATGTGACTTTAGGAAAGAGGAAATAAACTATTGAGGAGAAACAACAGCTGGTCCTGGATCAGCTGTTGTTAAGAATTATTATCCAATCAGGTTAATTATCCAGGTGGTTGCTAGGCAGAAAACAGGACACAGCCAGCTGGCTCCTCCAGGACGATCACTTCTTACACTGCTGCACCTGGAGGGGAGGAGGAGGAGGGGGAGAGGAGGAGGAGAGGAGGAGAGGAGGAGAGGAGGAGGAGAGGAGGGAGGAAGGGAAGAGTTAAGGAAGGGAGGAATGAATGAAGAATGGAGTGAGGGGAGGAATGGAGGATGGAGGGACGGAAGGGAAGAGGGAATAATGGAGGAGAGGGATGAAGGGTAGAAGGAAGGATGGAGGGAAGGAAGGAATGAAGGAAATAATTAAGGATGGGAGGGAGGGAGGAAGAAAGGGAGAAAGGATGGATGAAGTGAAGGAAGAGAGAAAGAATACAAGGATGTATGGAAGATGGAGGGAAGGAAGGAAGGAAATGATTTAAGGGTGCAGGAGATAAGGAAGAATTGGAGGGAGGAAAAACATGAGAGCAAAGTGAAGAAGGTCAGTTGGAGAAGAGAAGGAGACACTAAAGAGTCCTTCACTGATCCGCTTGAAGGTAACCAGTCGTACCCGTCTGGTGGCCGCAGGTCACGCTGTAAGACGTCCACAAGCTAACGGCCATCAGGAACGTGGCTATGAAGCCAAACACCTGCAGACACAATGCACACTTTATGAATATGTATAAATATAAATATATATATATGTATAAATATAATGTCACATTGTGAAAAACAAGCAGAGCTAGTAACGTTAGCGGTCGCTGGGCTAAACGACGAAGCTAACGGCTAACGCTACGATGCGTTACGCACCGATCCGGCCACCAGCGCCGAGACGCCGCCGCTCTTCACAGCGGCGACGATGGAGGCGATGACGATGAGGACGGAGCCCACGGAGTAATGAAAGAACTCCTGAAACAGATAATATGTATCAATACCACATGTATCATGTATCAATACCACATGTATCAATACCATATGTATCAATACAATATGTATCAATACCACATGTATCAATACCATATGTATCAATACAATATGTATCAATACCACATGTATCAATACCATATCTTGGCCCTGCCTCCCTTCCTTCTTCCCTTCCTCCCTCCCTCCCTCCGTTCCTCCGTTCCTCCCTTCCTCCCTTCCTCCCTCCCTCCCTCCCTTCCTTCCTCCCTCCCTTCCTCCCTCCCTTCCTCCCTTCCTTCCTCCCTCCCTTCCTCCCTCCCTCCGTTCCTCCGTTCCTCCCTTCCTTCCTCCCTTCCTCCCTCCCTCCCTCCCTTCCTCCCTCCCTTCCTTGTCCGGCTCACCGTCAGTGGCCAGTTGATGCAGGGCATCTTGGCCCTCCCTCCCTTCCTCCCTCCCTTACTTCCTCCCTCCCTTCCTTCCACCCTCCCTTCCTCTCCCTTACTTCCTCCCTCCCTTCCTTCCACCCTCCCTTCCTCACTCCGTTCCTCCCTTCCTCCCTCCCTCCCTCCCTTCCTTCCTCCCTCCCTTCCTTCCTCCCTCCGTTCCTCCCTCCCTCCCTTACTTCCTTCCTCCATTCCTCCCTCCCTTCCTTCCTTCCACCCTCCCTTCCTCACTCCGTTCCTCCCTTCCTCCCTCCCTTCCTCCCTTCCTCCCTCCCTTCCTTGTCCGGCTATCAATAATACATGTATCAATACCACATGTATCAATACCACATGTATCAATACAATATCCCTTCCTCCCTCCCTTCCTTGTCCCATGTCCCATTGATGCAGGGCATCTTGGCCCTCCCTCCCTTCCTCCCTCCGTTCCTCCCTTCCTCCCTCCCTCCCTTCCTTCCTCCCTCCCTTCCTCCCTCCAATCCGCCGTTCCTCCTTCCTCCCTCCCTCCCTTCCTCCCTCCCTCCGTTCCTCCCTCCCTTCCTCCCTCCGATCCGCCGTTCCTCCTTCCTCCCTCCCTCCCTTCCTTCCTCCCTCCCTTCCTCCCTCCGTTCCTCCCTTCCTCCCTTCCTTCCTCCCTCCCTTCCTCCCTCCCTCCGTTCCTCCCTCCCTTCCTCCCTCCGTTCCTCCGATCCGCCGTTCCTCCCTCCCTCCCTTCCTTCCTCCCTCCCTTCCTCCCTCCCTCCGTACCTCCCTTCCTCCCTCCCTCCCTCCCTCCCTTCCTTGTCCGGCTCACCGTCAGCGGCCAGTTGATGCAGGGCATCTTGGCCCTCCCTCCCTTCCTCCCTCCCTCCCTTACTTCCTCCCTCCCTTCCTCCCTCCCTCCCTTCCTTCCTTCCACCCTCCCTTCCTCACTCCATTCCTCCCTTCCTCCTTCCCTCCCTTCCTTGTCCGGCTATCAATAATACATTTATCAATACCAGATGTATCAATACCACATGTATCAATACAATATCCCTTCCTCCCTCCCTTCCTTGTCCCATGTCCGGCTCACCGTCAGCGGCCAGTTGATGCAGGGCATCTTGGCCCTCCCTCCCTTCCTTCCTCCCTCCCTTCCTCCCTCCCTCCCATCCTGCCTTCCTCCCTCCCTCCCTTCCTCACTTCCTTCCTTGTCCCATGTCCGGCTCACCGTCAGCGGACAGTTGATGCAGGGCATCTTGGCCCTCCCTCCCTTCCTTCCTCCCTCCCTTCCTCCCTCCCTTCCTTCCTACCCCCCTTCCTCCCTCCCTCCCTTCCTCCCTCCCTTCCTTGTCCCATGTCCGGCTCACCGTCAGCGGCCAGTTGATGCAGGGCATCTTGGCCCTC
>NC_046981.1:1382976-1390476 GCF_009769545.1 Cyclopterus lumpus
AGCTGCATTGCATTGTGGTCCATTGTCTGCAGGTGTCTCTAGATGATGCTATGCAAACCCAAAGACGTCAGTTACACGGGGAACTCACCGACGGCGATGAAGTCCTCCGGCTCCCCGGAGTGGGCGGGGCCGGGCTTCCCGGAGTGGGCGGGGCCGAGCGGGCCGTTGTACAACAGCAGCCCGTCGGGCGACTCGGCCAGGAACTCCAGGGAGACGTGGCTCTGGAAGCAAAGCATGATGGGAGGGAACCAGGCGTAGCCGCGGCCGCCGAAGCTGCGTCTGGTCTGCTGGCACTCGGGCCCGTCGAACATGGAGGTGCAGCTACACCTGAGACGAGAGACCACCACGTCACGACCACGGGGGGCTCCACGGGTTTAATACCATGGAACTACTATCTGTTAGTGACACGTTCACAGTGGAACACACAAACCAGAACCGGACTCGGACCCCCGTACCTGTAGCCCAGCGGTCCGTCCTGGCAGGCCCCCCCGTTGAGGCAGGGGCCGGCGGGGTGGGCGGAGCACGGCGGGTGGACCGCCTCCCGGCCCCGGCAGCCGCACCGCGCCGCCGTGGAGGCCGACAGCGACACCAGGGAGGTGCTGCCGGCGCTGAGCGCCACGGGGGCGTGGCTAAAGGAAACCTCGCTGCTGCAGCCCGCGGACGGACCGCAGTCGGCGAACGGACATTCGTCGACGCCCACCTGAGAGATCGACGCCCCCAACACGGCCTCCAGCTGTGAGACAGGTGGGATAAGAGATTCTCTTTATAAGAGATTACACTAACAATGAGTACACCGCTAGCTAGGATAGCATGAAATAACGGAACTAAACATTCCACAAATACAAGTAAATACGACTAACGTATAAAATATGTAACCGACTGAAGCTGAATGATTAACATAAAACTGAAACCAGCTCTCGCTCTTCTTAATGAACGTATGAAACTGAACTAGCGAGAAGCTAACTGAAGCTAAACATGCTAGGAAATCTAAACTTCATGTTGTTAGCATGAAGCTAATAAAGAAAAGAACTCAATCTTAATGTCGCCAGAAAGTTAAACTTGTACAAACAAAGAAATTAAGGTTAAACTAAAAGTGTAATTATGAATTAAATTGAAGGTTTAAATGTAAAAAAAAACTGAAACTAACAGAAACTAAAGCTATATTACACTAAAAATAATAAAAAGACTATGAATAAATATAAAATAAATCTGTGGTAAACAGAATATACATAAACATAAAGTACATTTGTGGTAAACAGCTCACAGCTGGAGGTCTTCTTCTCCTTCTGTGAGTCTTTATTCTTTATTAGCTGGGTTTATTTTTTATTTTTCAGCTTTATGATTGTTTTCATGCTGATATAAATACGCAAAAAAAAAAGTGTAATAATGTGTGAACGTGGGGTTATTAATGTGTGTGAACGTAATGTTTATTAATGTGTAATAACATGTGAACGTGAGGTCTATTAATGTGTAATAAAGTGTGAACGTGATGTTTATTAATGTGTAATAATGTGTGAACGTGAGGTTATTAATGTGTGTGAACGTAATGTTTATTAATGTGTAATAACATGTGAACGTGAGGTCTATTAATGTGTAATAAGGTGTGAACGTGATATTTATTAATGTGTAATAACATGTGAACGTGAG
Source organism: Cyclopterus lumpus (assembly GCF_009769545.1). NCBI lineage: Eukaryota > Metazoa > Chordata > Actinopteri > Perciformes > Cyclopteridae > Cyclopterus > Cyclopterus lumpus. The sequence continues at coordinate 1,384,624 of NC_046981.1, forward strand.
GTCTATTAATGTGTAAAAAGGTGTGAACGTTATGTTTATTAATGTGTAATAACATGTGAACGTGAGGTTATTAATGTGTGTGAACGTAATGTTTATTAATGTGTAATAACATGTGAACGTGAGGTCTATTAATGTGTAATAAGGTGTGAACGTGGTGTTTATTAATGTGTAATAACATGTGAACGTGAGGTCTATTAATGTGTAATAAAGTGTGAACGTTATGTTTATTAATGTGTAATAACATGTGAACGTGAGGTCTATTAATGTGTAATAAAGTGTGAACGCGATGTTTATTAATGTGTAATAACGTGTGATTGTGAGGTTATTAATGTGTGTGAACGTGATGTTTATTAATGTGTAATAATGTGTGAACGTGAGGTCTATTAATGTGTAATACTGTTATGAATTATGTTCATAATGTTGTTGTTAAATGAACAGTATACATTACATAAAGCAGATTTATTTGGATTATAAATTCTTAAAATTCAACACTTAATTCCACATTTAATAGCGATGTTTGTATTGTATTGTATGTATTCCAGAACACTCAGGTTATCTTTGGATCTCCTCTCGATGTGTAATAACTATTATTGAATTAGAGTTCTGAGGGGTGGAACGATGTGGTTATTATAACTCACCTGAGCTCTGTTAGCCGCCACGTAGCCGAGCAGCTTCTCCTTCTTGAGGAACGGAGAACCGCGAGCTGAGAACCAGACGGCGAGCGCCTCCTCGCCGCCCCGCCCGGCTCCGCCCACCGAGAAGATCTGGACGTCCAGAGGCGCCGTCTGCAGGAGGTCGGCCAGCGCCCGACCCAGACGGGAGAACGGACTCCCCCCACCTCCTCCACCGCTGAAGAACTCCTCCACCGTCATGTCTGGAGGAGGAGGAGAGGAGGAGGAGGGGGAGGGAGGAGAGGAGGGAGGAGAGGAGGGGAGGAGGAGAGGAGGACGAGGAGGAGGAGGGAGGAGAGGAGGGGAGGAGGAGGAGGGGAGGAGGGGAGGAGGAGGGAGGAGATGAGGGGAGGAGGAGGAGGGAGGAGAGGAGGGGAGGAGGAGGGGAGGAGAGGAGAAGGAGAGGAGGAGGGAGGAGAGGAGGGGAGGGGAGGAGAGGAGAGGAGAGGAGGAGGGAGGAGAGGAGGGGAGGAGAGGAGAGGAGAGGAGGAGGAGAGGAGGACGAGGAGGAGGAGGGAGGAGAGGAGGGGAGGAGGAGGGGAGGAGAGGAGAAGGAGAGGAGAGGAGAGGAGGGGAGGAGAGGAGAGGAGAGGAGGAGGAGAGGAGAGGAGGGGAGGAGGAGGGGAGGAGAGGAGAAGGAGAGGAGGAGGGAGGAGAGGAGGGGAGGAGAGGAGGGGAGGAGGAGGGGAGGAGAGGAGAGGAGAGGAGAAGGAGAGGAGGAGGAGAGGAGGAGGAGAGGAGGACGAGGAGGAGGAGGGAGGAGAGGAGGGGAGGAGGAGGGGAGGAGAGGAGAGGAGAGGAGAAGGAGAGGAGGAGGAGAGGAAGACGAGGAGGAGGAGGAGGGTGAACATATTTATTGAGGAGGCAGCATCAGGGCAGAAGGAGACCAAATACAATGTGATATTAATATTAATAATAATAAAATAGAAGAAGAATGAAAGAAATTAAGTAACGACAGAAAGAAGGAAAGACAGAAAGAAGCAAGTAACGAGGAAAGGAAAGAAGATGAAGAAAAGAATGAAACAAAGGAAAGAAATAAGGAAATAATGAAGGAAGAAAGGAAGGAAGGGAGGAGGAGAAAGGAATCAGAAAACACTGTATAGAAGAAGAGAAGAAGGGGATTATTTCCCATCATGCATCTCTGTCGAAGAGGACTCACTGTGGATGCGGAGGGAGGCGGCGTTCCTCAGGGCGTCGGCCTGCAGCTCCCTCACCTCCACCTGAGCCGAGGAGGTGACGGCAGGCCAGGTGTGGTCCACCACGCGCACCTGCAGGCGGTAGGAGCCGGGAGGAGCCCCCCCCCTCACACTGAGCTGACCTGAGGTCTGGTTCAGACTGAACCACCTGAGGAGAGAGGGTCCAGCTTCTATTAGGCTTCTATACAACCAGAGAGAATGCAGCTTCAACACATGAAGCATAGACTTCTATACAACCAGAGGAGTCGCCCCCTGGTGGTCAGTAGAGAGAATGCAGCTTTAACACATGAAGCATAGACTTCTATACAACCAGAGGAGTCGCCCCCTGGTGGTCAGTAGAGAGAATGCAGCTTTAACACATGAAGCATAGACTTCTATACAACCAGAGGAGTCGCCCCCTGGTGGTCAGGAGAGAGAATGCAGCTTTAACACATGAAGCATAGACTTCTATACAACCAGAGGAGTCGCCCCCTGGTGGTCAGGAGAGAGAATGCAGCTTTAACACATGAAGCATAGACTTCTATACAACCAGAGGAGTCGCCCCCTGGTGGTCAGGAGAGAGAATGCAGCTTTAACACATGAAGTATAGACTTCTATACAACCAGAGGAGTCGCCCCCTGGTGGTCAGGAGAGAGAATGCAGCTTTAACACATGAAGCATAGACTTCTATACAACCAGAGGAGTCACCCCCTGGTGGTCAGGAGAGAGAATGCAGCTTTAACACATGAAGCATAGACTTCTATACAACCAGAGGACACGCCCCCTGGTGGTCAGGAGAGAGAATGCAGCTTTAACACATGAAGCATAGACTTCTATACAACCAGAGGACACACCCCCTGGTGGTCACCAGAGCGTACCTGGATGGTTTGCCCTCGAACTGGAACTCCATCTCACTCCAGTCGTCGAGGTCGGGGGCTCGAACCCGTCCCAGTACCGTCGTCGGGAGAACGCCTGTCGGGAAAGAGGAGTCAGTTGAGTTCAGGGAGTAACATAAATACAAGGAGGCGCTCTGACAGCACAGAAATAATACAAATGAATTAATCTAACTGGAGCTGAAGGTTCACTTCACTGCACGCTGAGGAGCTGCATGACGGAATCTAATCGCCGGTTAACATTAGAGGAAGACAAAATGAGACAATAGAAACCCAAACAAGACAAAAGAAACCTAATATAAGACGATAGAAGACAATAGAAACCAATAGAAACCAATATAAGACAACAGAAGACAATAGAAACTAGGAAATCCACTAAAACACATTATGAGAAAACCATTGTTCTGCCAGAGAAATGACAGATAAGTGATGGAGGAGGAGGAAGTGGAGGAGGAAGAGGAAGAGGAAGAAGTGGAGGAGGAGGAGGAAAAGGAAGAGGAGGAAGAGGAGGGCCACCAGGGGACCTGAATAAAGACGTACCCTCGTAACTGTAGACGATGAAGTCGACATGTCCTGGCGAGTGAGGGTGGTCGTTCCTGTCGCCAATGACGACCGTCAGCGTGTTGGTGGAGCTCATTGGTGGAGAGCCGCTGTCAATCATGAGGATCGGGAGGCGGTACTCCTTCTGCCGCTCGCGGTCGAAGGTCCGGAGGGCGGTGACGGCCGCGCTGCCGTTCCGGAAGTCCGTGAGATTGAAGTTGGTGGCGTCCGAGGTGAGCAGGAGCAGCCGCAGCGAGAACGGGGCCCCGTTGGCGGAGGCGTCCCGGTCGGCGGCGTGGAGGAGCAGGGAGGTGGCGTTCATCCGAACCGCCTGGGGCGCCGGCGCGTTCTCCCAAACGACCGGCCTGTAGAGTGCCTCGAACTCCGGCCCGTTGTCGTTAACGTCGAGCACGGTGACCATGACGATGGCGGTGCCGGTCATGGGCGGGCTCCCGGCGTCCGCGGCGAGGACCACGATCCTGTGCCGCGAGATCTTCTCCCTGTCGAGGGCGTCGGCCACCACCACCCAACCGGACTGGTCCACCAGGAACTGACCGTTGGGGTCCGACTCCTTCGAAATGCTGTAAGAGAATTGCCCGTTCTGGGCCGAGTCCAGATCGGACGCCGTGACCTGGGCGACGATCGTCCCCACGGGAACGTCTTCGGGCATCGGCGGCGACTCGTAGAACTGCGGCAGGAACACGGGCGCGTGGTCGTTGGCGTCCTCCACCCGGACCAGACAGTGGGCCAGGCCGAAGAAATCGGCGTCCTCGGCCTTCAGCGTCAGATTGAAGGTCCTCTCGTGGGGCTTCTCGAAGTCGACCTTCTTCTTGAGCCTTATCACGCCGCGGCGGTTCGCTCTGTCCGTCTCCACGAAGAACTTCCTGTCCTCGTCGCCGCCGACGATGCTGAAGGTGACCGCGGCGTTCTCTCCCTCGTCGCCGTCCGTGGCGGAAACCACGAGAACCTCGCTGTTCACCTCCAGGTCCTCCATCACCTGAGGAGGAGATCTAGACAATGACTTTTCATACTTTTTATTCTCTTTGCTTTTACGGCTAAATGCTCAGTTCAACGCAAGCTAACGCTACGTTAATGCTAACGCTAACGTTATAGCTCACCTGAGCGGCGTAGAGCCGCTGAGTGAAGACGGGCGGGTGGTCGTTGACGTCTGAGACCGTGATGGTGGCCGTGCCCGTCCCCGCCAGCCCCCCTCCATCCTTGGCCTCCACCACCACCAGGTAGCGCTGCTCCGCCTCCCGGTCCAGCGAACGCAGCACCGTGTAGACGGTCCCCGTGCTGGCGTTGATGGAGAACAGGTCCAGGTTGATCTCGTTGCGGACGTTCCCGACGATGCTGTAGGTCAGCGCGGCGTTCCCGCCCTCGTTGGGGTCGTCCAGGTCCACGGCGTGCATCTCCATGACCGAGGTGTCGGTGGGCGAATTTTCGGGCACCCGGCCGACAAAACACCCGTCTGTTTCCAACGCCGGGCACGGGAAGAAAGGCGCGTTGTCATTGACGTCCGTGACCTCCAGCAGCACGTCGGCGAACCCCGTGAGTCCCGCCCCTCCCTCGTCCGTGGCGAGGACGAGGAACCTCCAGGCCGGGCGCTCCTCGCGGTCCAGGCGCCGCTGGGCGTAGATCCTCCCGGTGCGTTCGTCGATGGTGAACTCGCCGCCGGCGCCCTGGCCGTGAAGGGAGTAGCGGAGGGCGGTCTGGTCCGCCTCCTGGTCCGGGTCTGTGGCCGACACCTTGCGAAGGGAAAGACAACGACGTGAGTCTCCGCCATGTTGAGAGCTGTGTGGAGTCAACCGGTGTGTAAACACCTTTAGCGGGTGCATCAAAGAAAAGGACGCAGCTCCTTCTGAAGTCTTGTTTTTGGGGGGAGTTTAATATCTTTTCTTTTCTTATAAAAACCCAGTAAGTATGTCAAATAGGAGGTGCCCCGGCCCCTTTTTCAAAAACATTTATATATAAATATATTCATAAAATATATTATATATATATATATACTGTGTGTATAGAATATATGGGGGGGGGGCGCCTCCTATTAGCTTCCATCTGTCTCCGCGACACACAACTATGAGTTAATAGACGGCAGCAAAAAGTTGACTTTCTCCTCCTCGCTCCTCACCGGAGAATTTGTTTACAGAAGCCTTTGAAGTCTGTCTCCCCCCCCCCCCCCCCCCCCCCCCCCTCCTCCACCACCTCCACCTCCCACGACTCCCCCGCCCCCCTCCCGCTCTGACAGCGTGATGCAGGGAGACAATATTTGAAGATGAGCCGTCGTGGAGCAACAAATATTATTTTAAAATTGGATTCCAAAAACTGTGGAAGAGGAAACCGAGCGCTGCAAATCAATTCCAGCATTCAGAACAGGGAGGAGGGGGGGGGGGGGGGGGGGGGCTCATGTGACACACTCCTCCCTTTTGATAGGGGTATTACCCCCCCTCCCCCCCCCACACCTCCTCCTCTCTGATCTGATTTAGCTCAGCGACACACTGCACATCACCAGAGAAGTGTGACGGGAATGAGGAGGAGGAGGAGGAAAAAGAAGAAGAAGAGGAAGAAGAAGAA
>NC_046981.1:1397976-1400476 GCF_009769545.1 Cyclopterus lumpus
GAGTCGTTGTGACTTCACGTCTCAGAGGGTCCATTGGACCTGGAGGTGTCTGATGCTGGTGAGCCGGCCTCCCATTGGCCCTGCTGATGCCCCGCCCCCCCTCCTCTCTACCTCCTTCTGTTTCATGGATTGGAGTTCCATTCATACATTGTCATATTCATGTAATGTGTTTATGTAACTCTGTAACTCTGTTCATCTGGTCACATGACATCTATTGCATCTGTCCATCCGGGGAGAGGGATCCTCCTCTGTTGCTCTCCTGAAGGGTTCTTCCCTTTTTTCCCTGTGAAAGGTTATTTTTGGGGAGTTTTTCCTGATTCGATGTGAGGTCAAAGGTCAGGGATGTCGTATGTGTACAGATTGTAAAGCCCTCTGAGGGGAGGTTGTGATTTGTGATTCTGGTCTATACAAAATAAACTGAATTCAACAGACAGTCTCTGTCTCCTGCTGTGTCAATATAAATAAATATGTTTGTTTTCATAATTTACCCACAACCCCCCTTGGCGCCGCTCACCACTATCTTGGCGTCCCGCGCCGTGTTCTCCGGCACGGTGACCCGATACTCGGGCTGCTCCCACAGCGGCGGCTGGTTGTGCACGTTGGTGATGATGACGGTGAGCTCCACCGAGCTGCTGCGGTTCCCCCGGTCCGAGGCCACCACCTGCTGCAGGATCCGGGTCGTCTGGGGGAACCAAACAGAGGCGGGGCTTGTTGCTCGAGGGGTCATACAGGTGATTGACAGCTCAGAAAGGCCAATGAACAAAGTCAACCAATACTAAAGCAGATAAGGAGAAGAAGGAAAAGAACAAGAACAAGAAGAACAAGAACAAGAACAAGAAGTAGAACAAGAAGAACAAGAACAAGAAGAACAAGAAGAACAAGAACAAGAACAAGAAGTAGAACAAGAACAAGAAGAACAAGAAGTAGAAGAACAAGAACAAGAACAAGAAGAAGAACAAGAAGTAGAACAAGAACAAGAACAAGAAGAAGAACAAGAAGTAGAACAAGAACAAGAACAAGAAGTAGAACAAGAAGAACAACAAGAAGTAGAACAAGAAGAATAAGTAGAACAAGAAGTAGAACAAGAACAAGAAGTAGAACAAGAACAAGAAGTAGAACAAGAAGAACAAGAAGAACAAGAAGTAGAACAAGAACAAGAAGTAGAACAATAACAAGAAGTAGAACAAGAAGAAGAAGTAGAACAAGAAGTAGAACAAGAACAAGAAGTAGAACAAGAACAAGAAGTAGAACAAGAAGAAGAAGTAGAACAAGAAGTAGAACAAGAACAAGAAGTAGAACAAGAACAAGAAGTAGAACAAGAAGAACAAGAACAAGAACAAGAAGTAGAACAAGAACAAGAAGTAGAACAAGAACAAGAAGTAGAACAAGAAGAACAAGAACAAGAACAAGAAGAACAAGAACAAGAACAAGAAGTAGAACAAGAAGAAGAAGTAGAACAATAAGTAGAACAAGAAGTAGAACAAGAAGTAGAACAAGAAGTAGAACAAGAACAACAAGAACAAGAACAAGAACAAGAAGAACAAGAAGAAGAACAAGAAGAACAAGAAGTACAACAAGAAGAAGAAGAACAACAAGAAGTAGAACAATAACAAGAAGTAGAACAAGAAGTAGAACAAGAAGTAGAACAAGAACAAGAAGTAGAACAAGAAGAACAACAAGAAGAAGAAGTAGAACAAGAACAAGAAGTAGAACAAGAAGAAGAAGAAGTAGAAGACCTCCACAGGTCAAAGTAGCAGCTGTTACTGTGACATCACTTCCTGCTGTGACATCACTTCCTGCCTCCTCACCTGAGAGATCGGCTGCTGCACGAAGATCCATCCGGTGCTCGGGTTGATGTGCAGGTAAGCCGGCTCCTGATTGGACAGCGAGTAGGTGATGGCCGCGTTGCTCCCCTGGTCGTCGTCGTGTGCCGCCGCTCGGAGGAAACTAGTTCCCACCGGCGTGTCCTCCCTCAGGAAGTCTGCGAGGAGGAAGAGGAACAGGAAGAGGAAGAGGAAGAAGAAGAGGAAGAGGAGGGGTTGACTTCAGGCTTGTTGGACATGAGCAGGTCTTGACCGCAATGCATTCTGGGTAGGTTTGTGTCCGTCACGCACACGTGGTCGACGATGACCTCACGAGAGCTCTCCGCCGAATGCGTGGCCCCCAGTGCATGATGGGAAACGCCTCATCAGAGATCCGGCCTACAGATCTAACAGGAAGTCACTGTTTCAGTGACTTCCTGTTAGTGAGTACTAAGGAGTAACTCACACAGTAGTAGTATTCTCAGGAGTACTAAGGAGTAACTCACACAGTAGTAGTAGTATTCTCAGGAGTACTAAGGAGTAACTCACACAGTAGTAGTATTCTCAGGAGTACTAAGGAGTAACTCACACAGTAGTAGTATTCTCAGGAGTACTAAGGAGTAACTCACACAGTAGTAGTAGTATTCTCAGGAGTACTAAGGAGTAACTCACACAGTAGTAGTATTCTCAGGAGTACT
>NC_046981.1:1405476-1412976 GCF_009769545.1 Cyclopterus lumpus
ACGGGCTCCTCGTCGTTGGTGTTGGTGACTCGGATGCGGACCGAGGCCGTCCCCGTGCGGGGGGAGGTCCCCGCGTCCACGGCGACCACCACGAACTCGTAGATGTGATTGGGCCGCTCGTAGTCAAGGCGACGGGCGGAGCTGACCACGCCCCCAGATGAGATGTCGAAGTCTTCTCCGTCAACAAAGTAAGAAAGGTCAGAGTTCACGCCCGAGTCACAGTCACGGGCCCGAACTGAAGGGGAGAAGGACGTTATGAACACATTAGTCTGTACACTGTGTGTGAGTGTGTGTGTCTGTGTGTGTCTGTGTGTGTCTGTGTGTGTGTGTCTGTGTGTGTTTCTGTGTGTGTATCTGTGTGTGTCTCTGTGTGTATCTGTGTGTGTGTGTCTGTGTGTGTCTCTGTGTCACTGTGTGTGTCTCTGTGTCTCTGTGTGTGTCTCTGTGTCTCTGTGTGTGTCTCTGTGTGTGTCTCTGTGTGTGTCTCTGTGTCTCTGTGTGTGTCTCTGTGTCTCTGTGTGTGTCTCTGTGTCTCTGTGTGTGTCTTTGTGTGTGTCTCTGTGTGTCTCTGTGTCACTGTGTGTGTCTCTGTGTCTCTGTGTGTCTCTGTGTGTGTCTCTGTGTCTCTGTGTGTGTCTCTGTGTCACTGTGTGTGTCTCTGTGTCTCTGTGTGTCTCTGTGTGTGTCTCTGTGTCTCTGTGTGTGTCTCTGTGTCTCTGTGTGTGTCTCTGTGTCTCTGTGTGTGTCTTTGTGTGTGTCTCTGTGTGTCTCTGTGTCACTGTGTGTGTCTCTGTGTCTCTGTGTGTCTCTGTGTGTGTCTCTGTGTCTCTGTGTGTGTCTCTGTGTCTCTGTGTGTGTCTCTGTGTCTCTGTGTGTGTCTTTGTGTGTGTCTCTGTGTGTCTCTGTGTCACTGTGTGTGTCTCTGTGTCTCTGTGTGTATCTGTGTCTCTGTGTGTGTATCTGTGTCTCTGTGTGTGTCTCTGTGTGTATCTGTGTGTGTCTGTGTGTGTCTGTGTGTGTGTCTCTGTGTGTGTCTCTGTGTCTCTGTGTGTGTCTCTGTGTGTGTATCTGTGTCTCTGTGTGTGTCTCTGTGTGTATCTGTGTGTGTCTGTGTGTGTCTGTGTGTGTGTCTCTGTGTGTGTCTCTGTGTCTCTGTGTGTGTCTCTGTGTGTGTCTCTGTGTCTCTGTGTGTGTCTCTGTGTGTGTCTCTGTGTGTCTCTGTGTGTGTCTCTGTGTCTCTGTGTGTGTCTCTGTGTCTCTGTGTGTGTCTCTCTGTGTGTCTCTGTGTGTGTCTCTGTGTCTCTGTGTGTGTCTCTGTGTCTCTGTGTGTGTCTCTGTGTCTCTGTGTGTGTCTCTGTGTGTCTCTGTGTGTGTCTCTGTGTCTCTGTGTGTCTCTGTGTGTGTCTCTGTGTCTCTGTGTGTGTCTCTGTGTCACTGTGTGTGTCTCTGTGTGTGTCTCTGTGTCTCTGTGTGTGTCTCTGTTTCTGTGTGTGTCTGTGTGTCTCTGTGTGTGTCTCTGTGTCTCTGTGTGTCTCTGTGTGTGTCTCTGTGTGTGTCTCTGTGTCTCTGTGTGTGTCTCTGTGTCACTGTGTGTGTCTCTGTGTGTGTCTCTGTGTCTCTGTGTGTGTCTCTGTATGTGTCTCTGTGTCTCTGTGTGTGTCTCTGTATGTGTCTCTGTGTGTGTCTCTGTGTCTCTGTGTGTGTCTTTGTGTGTGTCTCTGTGTGTCTCTGTGTCACTGTGTGTGTCTCTGTGTCTCTGTGTGTATCTGTGTCTCTGTGTGTGTATCTGTGTCTCTGTGTGTGTCTCTGTGTGTATCTGTGTGTGTCTGTGTGTGTCTGTGTGTGTGTCTCTGTGTGTGTCTCTGTGTCTCTGTGTGTGTCTCTGTGTGTGTATCTGTGTCTCTGTGTGTGTCTCTGTGTGTATCTGTGTGTGTCTGTGTGTGTCTCTGTGTGTGTCTCTGTGTGTGTCTCTGTGTCTCTGTGTGTGTCTCTGTGTGTGTCTCTGTGTCTCTGTGTGTGTCTCTGTGTGTGTCTCTGTGTGTCTCTGTGTGTGTCTCTGTGTCTCTGTGTGTGTCTCTGTGTCTCTGTGTGTGTCTCTCTGTGTGTCTCTGTGTGTGTCTCTGTGTCTCTGTGTGTGTCTCTGTGTCACTGTGTGTGTCTCTGTGTGTGTCTCTGTGTCTCTGTGTGTGTCTCTGTGTGTCTCTGTGTGTGTCTCTGTGTCTCTGTGTGTCTCTGTGTGTGTCTCTGTGTCTCTGTGTGTGTCTCTGTGTCACTGTGTGTGTCTCTGTGTGTGTCTCTGTGTCTCTGTGTGTGTCTCTGTTTCTGTGTGTGTCTGTGTGTCTCTGTGTGTCTCTGTGTGTGTCTCTGTGTCTCTGTGTGTGTCTCTGTTTCTGTGTGTGTCTCTGTGTCTCTGTGTGTCTCTGTGTGTGTCTCTGTGTGTGTCTCTGTGTCTCTGTGTGTGTCTCTGTGTCTGTGTGTGTCTCTGTGTCTCTGTGTGTCTCTGTGTGTGTCTCTGTGTGTGTCTCTGTGTCACTGTGTGTGTCTCTGTGTGTCTCTGTGTCTCTGTGTGTGTCTCTGTGTGTCTCTGTGTCACTGTGTGTCTCTGTGTGTGTCTCTGTGTCTCTGTGTGTGTCTCTGTGTCTCTGTGTGTCTCTGTGTGTGTCTCTGTGTCTCTGTGTGTGTCTCTGTGTCTCTGTGTGTGTCTCTGTGTCTCTCTGTGTGTCTCTGTGTCACTGTGTGTGTCTCTGTGTGTGTCTCTGTGTCTCTGTGTGTGTCTCTCTGTCTCTGTGTGTGTCTCTGTATGTGTCTCTGTGTGTGTCTCTGTTTCTGTGTGTGTCTCTGTATGTGTCACTGTGTGTGTCTCTGTTTCTGTGTGTGTCTCTGTGTGTCTGTGTGTCTCTGTGTCTCTGTGTGTCTCTGTGTGTGTCTCTGTGTCTCTGTGTGTGTCTCTGTGTCTCTGTGTGTGTCTCTGTGTCTCTCTGTGTGTCTCTGTGTCACTGTGTGTGTCTCTGTGTGTGTCTCTGTGTCTCTGTGTGTGTCTCTGTGTCTCTGTGTGTGTCTCTGTATGTGTCTCTGTGTGTGTCTCTGTCTCTGTGTGTGTCTCTGTATGTGTCTCTGTGTGTGTCTCTGTTTCTGTGTGTGTCTCTGTATGTGTCACTGTGTGTGTCTCTGTTTCTGTGTGTGTCTCTGTGTGTCTGTGTGTCTCTGTGTCACTGTGTGTGTCTCTGTTTCTGTGTGTGTCTCTGTGTGTGTCTCTGTGTGTTTCTCTGTGTCTCTGTGTGTGTCTCTGTATGTGTCTCTGTGTCTCTGTGTGTGTCTCTGTGTGTGTCTCTGTGTGTTTCTCTGTGTCTCTGTGTGTCTGTGTGTCTCTGTGTGTCTCTGTATGTGTCTCTGTGTGTGTCTCTGTGTGTCTCTCTGTGTCTCTGTGTGTGTCTCTGTATGTGTCTCTGTGTCTCTGTGTGTGTCTCTGTGTCTCTGTGTGTCTCTGTGTCTCTGTGTGTCTCTGTGTGTGTCTCTGTGTCTCTGTGTGTGTCTCTGTGTGTCTCTGTGTGTGTCTCTGTATGTGTCTCTGTGTCTCTGTGTGTCTCTGTATGTGTCTCTGTGTCTCTGTGTGTGTCTCTGTGTGTCTCTCTGTGTCTCTGTGTGTGTCTCTGTGTGTGTCTCTGTGTGTGTCTCTGTGTCTCTGTGTGTCTCTGTGTGTGTCTCTGTGTCTCTGTGTGTGTCTCTGTGTCTCTGTGTGTGTCTCTGTGTCTCTGTGTGTGTCTCTGTGTGTCTCTGTGTCTCTGTGTGTGTCTCTGTGTCTCTGTGTGTGTCTCTGTGTCTCTGTGTGTGTCTCTGTGTCTCTGTGTCTCTGTGTGTCTCTGTGTCACTGTGTGTGTCTCTGTGTGTGTCTCTGTGTCTCTGTGTGTGTCTCTGTGTCTCTGTGTGTCTCTGTGTCTCTGTGTGTGTCTCTGTGTCTCTGTGTGTGTCTCTGTGTGTCTCTGTGTCACTGTGTGTGTCTCGGTGTGCGTTACCTAGCAACAGGGAGCTTCCAGCTGCGATGCTTTCAGGTACCAGGTCTCTGGTGTAGATGGCGTGGAGGAACTCTGGCGTGCAGTCGTTTTCATCCGTTACCTGAACCACCACCTGAGGGTCAGATCGGGTTATTGATCCATGAGTTATTAATGATGAATGTTATTGATCCATGAGTTATTAATGATGAAGGTTATTGATCCATGAGTTATTAATGATGAATGTTATTGATCCATGAGTTATTAATGATGAAGGTTATTGATCCATGAGTTATTAATGATGAATGTTATTGATCCATGAGTTATTAATGATGAATGTTATTGATCCATGAGTTATTAATGATGAAGGTTATTGATCCATGAGTTATTAATTATGAATGTTATTGATCCATGAGTTATTAATGATGAAGGTTATTGATCCATGAGTTATTAATGATGAATGTTATTGATCCATGAGTTATTAATGATGAATGTTATTGATCCATGAGTTATTAATTATGAAGGTTATTGATCCATGAGTTATTAATGATGAATGTTATTGATCCATGAGTTATTAATTATGAAGGTTATTGATCCATGAGTTATTAATGATGAATGTTATTGATCCATGAGTTATTAATGATGAATGTTATTGATCCATGAGTTATTAATTATGAAGGTTATTATCCATGAGTTATTAATGATGAATGTTATTGATCCATGAGTTATTAATGATGAATGTTATTGATCCATGAGTTATTAATTATGACAGGTTATTGATCCATGAGTTATTAATGATGAATGTTATTGATCCATGAGTTATTAATGATGAATGTTATTGATCCATGAGTTATTAATTATGAAGGTTATTGATCCATGAGTTATTAATGATGAATGTTAATGATCAATTTGATGGAGATATTAATGATTAATTAATGATTGATCTTCTGTGATCATGTGACCCACTTCACACCTGTAGAGTTCATCAATAACACGATTCAAGATGTTTATTTACTTTTAAAAGTGATGAGTTTTGTGGAGAAAACTGTTTATATAAATCACCGTAATCTAAAAAAAGATCATAATCTGTTCCTTCCAAACACAGGAAGACCAACCTGATGAAATCATAAACATCTTCCTTTAAAGTTCTCGTCCTCCAGAATAACTCATGTGACATGATGAAGACGTCTCCTTTCCTTAGTTCCTTTCCTTGAAGCCTCCCTAACGGAGCTCAAACTACATGTTCTGTTCCCGTGAAGCCGATTTAAACCCACCGACCACGAAGCACTGATCCCCTTATTTTATTTTAAATGTTGGAATTTAAATTTTGTAATTTAAATTTTGGAACTTATATTATTTTTTTTAAATACATTTAAATATAATAACATTTCTATTTTACTTTTTTCTATTTTTTATTTTTCTATTTTTTAATTGTAATTGTAATGTTTACATTATTTTTATACTAGTATTTATATGTTTCTTTGTCAAGGATTATATATATATATATATATATATATATAGTTTAAACCAATGCTTCTGTGTTGTTTATAAATAGTCAAAGGAAAGGAGGAAAGGAGGAAAGGAGGAAAGGAGGAAAGGAGGAAAGGACTCATCACCGTCTAGTGGGCGAAACAAGAATTTAATATTTAGAGGATTCAACTTGAGACGGAAAACATTTCTTCAAATGTCTGAAAGCTTCAAGCAACACAAACAGAGGACACACACACACACACACAGAGACACACACACACAGAGACACACACACACAGAGACACACACACACAGAGACACACACACACATAGACACACACACACATAGACACACAGACACATAGACACACACATACATAGACACACACACACATAGACACACACACACACAGAGACACACACACACACAGAGACACACACACACAGAGACACACACACACATAGACACACACACACAGAGACACACACACACATAGACACACACACACATAGACACACAGACACATAGACACACACACACATAGACACACACACACACACACACACACACAGAGACACACACACACACACACACACACACAGAGACACACACACACAGAGACACACACACACAGAGACACACACACACAGAGACACACACACACATAGACACACACACACAGAGACACACACACACATAGACACACACACACATAGACACACAGACACATAGACACACACACACATAGACACACACACACAGAGACACACACACACAGAGACACACACACACAGAGACACACACACACATAGACACACACACACAGAGACACACACACACATAGACACACACACACATAGACACACAGACACATAGACACACACACACATAGACACACACACACACAGAGACACACACACACACAGAGACACACACACACAGAGACACACACACACAGAGACACACACACACAGAGACACACACACACATAGACACACACACACAGAGACACACACACACATAGACACACACACACAGAGACACACACACACACAGAGACACACACACACAGAGACACACACACACATAGACACACACACACACAGACACACACACACATAGACACACAGACACATAGACACACACACACATAGACACACACACACATAGACACACACACACACAGACACACACACACATAGACACACACACACACAGACACACACACACATAGACACACACACACAGAGACACACACACACATAGACACACATAGAGACGCATAGAGACACACACACACACATAGAGACACACACACACATAGACACACACACACATAGACACACACGCACAGAGACACACACACACAGAGACACACACACACAGAGACACACATAGAGACGCATAGAGACAGACACACACATAGAGACACACACATAGACACACACACACACATAGAGACACACACATAAACACACACAGACACACACACACACATAGACACACACACACAGAGACACACACACACAGAGACACACATAGAGACGCATAGAGACACACACACACATAGAGACACACACATAGACACACACACACACATAGAGACACACACATAAACACACACACACACACACACACACAGAGACACACACACACACATAGACACACACACACATAGACACACACACACATAGACACACACACACACACACAGAGACACACATAGAGACACATAGAGACACACACACACATAGACACACACACACACACACATAGAGACACACACACACACACATAGAGACACACGCACACACATAGAGACACACACATAAACACACACACACACATACACAGAGACACACACACACACACATAGACACACACACACATAGACACACACACAGAGACACACACACACAGAGACACACATAGAGACACATAGAGACACACACACACATAGACACACACACACATAGATACACACACACACACACATAGAGACACACACATAGACACACACACACAGAGACACACATAGAG
>NC_046981.1:1415476-1437976 GCF_009769545.1 Cyclopterus lumpus
TGTTTCCGCTCTCGTAGTCCACGGTCCTGGTGAGGCTGAGGGCGCCGCTCTCCTGGTCGATGCTGAACAGGTTCCCCGGGTTCACCAGCAGCTCGTAGGACAGCCGGCCGCTCTGGAAGGACACGGCCTGCAGCACGGAGACGCTGCGGGGGGCAGAGGGGCGGAGACGGGAGGCTTACGGGTCCACGACCTCAGAGCCAAAGTAGCATTGAGCTAAAAAGCTAACTAGCGTTCATAAAAACAACAACAAACACACAGTGATAAACAACCAGCCACATCTTCTCGGCCGTTGGTCGTGTTGTCGTGTTTTGCGGTTTTCGCTATCTCTTGGTAGCTAACGTTAGCTAGCTAAACCGTTGAAACACTCGCTACAAAACAAACACTACAGGGTGATGATAATAATAATAATAATAAAAATAATATTGATAATAATAATGATAATTAAAATAATAATAATAATGATAATTATTATAATTATAATAACTATAATAATAATAATTATAATAATTATAATAATTATAATGATAATAATTATAATAACAATAATAATAATAATAATGTGTCTGTCTATGCGTATTAACGGGTTAAAAAAGGGCCGACTTAAAAATATACATCTAATAAAATAGTTTAGCCGCGACCATCCAGTAATGAAAGTAGAGTTATGGAAGATAAATATAAAGTCTCTAAAGAGTTTTATTAAAGGGCTTAATAAAACTTAAGGCTCATTTGGACCAGTTACAGCTAATTATGGACCCATGAACCAGGACGGATCTGACCCCAGGTCTGCTGCCTTCGTGGATTATTGTGCACTCGCAAACCATCACATGGCCAATCAATTACACACACACACACACACACACACACACACACACACACACACACGCTGCTCACAGGGTGGCATGGGTACTTGGATATTAATACAATGTGATTTGCGCCAGCACCCCTGAGGGATCCACACACACACACACACACACACACACACATACACACACACACACACCTTCATGTTTATCCAGACCTCGCTTTAAATAAATATTTGAATTTGCTACACTTTCAAATTCTCCGCCTCAGGCCACACTCATACATCTGGCTCCTCCTCCTCCTCCTCCTCCTCTACCCTCTACTCCCTTCTTCTTCTTCTTCTTCTTCTTCTTTTGTCTCGCTCTACAGGGCTCATCTTTTCATCACATGACATGCAAAGCCAAGGAGCTGGCCGTGCACACACACACACACACACACACACACACACAGACACACACACACAGACACACACACACACACAGACACACACACACACACTTCCTGTCTTCCTGTTACTCTTCCTGTCTTCCTGCTACTCTTCCTGTCTTCCTGCTACTCTTCCTGTCTTCCTGCTACTCTTCCTGTCTTCCTGCTACTCTTACTGTCTTCCTGCTACTCTTCCTGTCTTCCTGCTACTCTTCCTGCTACTCTTCCTGTCTTCCTGCTACTCTTCCTGTCTTCCTGCTACTCTTACTGTCTTCCTGCTACTCTTCCTGTCTTCCTGCTACTCTTCCTGTCTTCCTGCTACTCTTCCTGTCTTCCTGCTACTCTTACTGTCTTCCTGCTACTCTTCCTGTCTTCCTGCTACTCTTCCTGTCTTCCTGCTACTCTTCCTGTCTTCCTGCTACTCTTACTGTCTTCCTGCTACTCTTCCTGTCTTCCTGTTACTCTTCCTGTCTTCCTGTTACTCTTCCTGTCTTCCTGCTACTCTTCCTGTCTTCCTGATACTCTTCCTGTCTTCCTGCTACTCTTACTGTCTTCCTGCTACTCTTCCTGTCTTCCTGTTACTCTTCCTGTCTTCCTGCTACTCTTCCTGTCTTCCTGTTACTCTTCCTGTCTTCCTGTTACTCTTCCTGTCTTCCTGCTACTCTTCCTGTCTTCCTGTTACTCTTCCTGTCTTCCTGCTGCTCTTACTGTCTTCCTGCTACTCTTCCTGTCTTCCTGCTACTCTTCCTGTCTTCCTGCTACTCTTCCTGTCTTCCTGCTGCTCTTACTGTCTTCCTGCTACTCTTCCTGTCTTCCTGCTACTCTTCCTGTCTTCCTGTTACTCTTCCTGTCTTCCTGCTACTCTTCCTGTCTTCCTGTTACTCTTCCTGTCTTCCTGCTACTCTTCCTGTCTTCCTGTTACTCTTCCTGTCTTCCTGTTACTCTTACTGTCTTCCTGCTACTCTTCCTGTCTTCCTGTTACTCTTCCTGTCTTCCTGCTACTCTTCCTGCTACTCTTCCTGTCTTCCTGCTACTCTTCCTGTCTTCCTGCTACTCTTCCTGTCTTCCTGCTACTCTTCCTGTCTTCCTGCTACTCTTCCTGTCTTCCTGTTACTCTTCCTGTCTTCCTGCTACTCTTACTGTCTTCCTGCTACTCTTCCTGTCTTCCTGCTACTCTTCCTGTCTTCCTGTTACTCTTCCTGTCTTCCTGTTACTCTTCCTGTCTTCCTGCTACTCTTCCTGTCTTCCTGCTACTCTTCCTGTCTTCCTGTTACTCTTCCTGTCTTCCTGCTACTCTTCCTGTCTTCCTGCTACTCTTCCTGTCTTCCTGCTACTCTTCCCGTCTTCCTGCTACTCTTCCTGTCTTCCTGTTACTCTTCCTGTCTTCCTGCTACTCTTCCTGCTACTCTTCCTGTCTTCCTGCTACTCTTACTGTCTTCCTGCTACTCTTCCCGTCTTCCTGTTACTCTTCCTGTCTTCCTGCTACTCTTCCTGTCTTCCTGCTACTCTTCCTGTCTTCCTGCTACTCTTCCTGTCTTCCTGCTACTCTTCCCGTCTTCCTGCTACTCTTCCTGTCTTCCTGTTACTCTTCCTGTCTTCCTGCTACTCTTCCTGCTACTCTTCCTGTCTTCCTGCTACTCTTCCTGTCTTCCTGCTACTCTTCCTGTCTTCCTGTTACTCTTCCTGTCTTCCTGCTACTCTTCCTGCTACTCTTCCTGTCTTCCTGCTACTCTTACTGTCTTCCTGCTACTCTTCCCGTCTTCCTGCTACTCTTCCTGTCTTCCTGCTACTCTTCCTGTCTTCCTGCTACTCTTCCTGTCTTCCTGCTACTCTTCCCGTCTTCCTGCTACTCTTCCCGTCTTCCTGCTACTCTTCCTGTCTTCCTGCTACTCTTCCTGTCTTCCTGCTACTCTTCCTGTCTTCCTGCTACTCTTCCCGTCTTCCTGCTACTCTTCCTGTCTTCCTGCTACTCTTCCTGTCTTCCTGCTACTCTTCCTGTCTTCCTGCTACTCTTCCTGTCTTCCTGCTACTCTTCCCGTCTTCCTGCTACTCTTCCTGTCTTCCTGCTACTCTTCCTGCTACTCTTCCTGTCTTCCTGCTACTCTTACTGTCTTCCTGTTACTCTTCCTGTCTTCCTGTCTTCCTGCTACTCTTCCTGCTACTCTTCCTGTCTTCCTGCTACTCTTCCTGTCTTCCTGCTACTCTTCCTGCTACTCTTCCTGTCTTCCTGCTACTCTTACTGTCTTCCTGCTACTCTTCCTGTCTTCCTGCTACTCTTCCTGCTACTCTTCCTGTCTTCCTGCTACTCTTACTGTCTTCCTGCTACTCTTCCTGTCTTCCTGCTACTCTTCCTGTCTTCCTGCTACTCTTCCTGTCTTCCTGCTACTCTTACTGTCTTCCTGCTACTCTTCCTGTCTTCCTGTTACTCTTCCTGTCTTCCTGTTACTCTTCCTGTCTTCCTGCTACTCTTCCTGTCTTCCTGCTACTCTTCCTGTCTTCCTGCTACTCTTACTGTCTTCCTGCTACTCTTCCTGTCTTCCTGTTACTCTTCCTGTCTTCCTGCTACTCTTCCTGTCTTCCTGTTACTCTTCCTGTCTTCCTGTTACTCTTCCTGTCTTCCTGCTACTCTTCCTGTCTTCCTGTTACTCTTCCTGTCTTCCTGCTGCTCTTACTGTCTTCCTGCTACTCTTCCTGTCTTCCTGCTACTCTTCCTGTCTTCCTGCTACTCTTCCTGTCTTCCTGCTGCTCTTACTGTCTTCCTGCTACTCTTCCTGTCTTCCTGCTACTCTTCCTGTCTTCCTGTTACTCTTCCTGTCTTCCTGCTACTCTTCCTGTCTTCCTGTTACTCTTCCTGTCTTCCTGTTACTCTTCCTGTCTTCCTGCTACTCTTCCTGCTACTCTTCCTGTCTTCCTGCTACTCTTCCTGTCTTCCTGCTACTCTTCCTGTCTTCCTGCTACTCTTCCTGTCTTCCTGCTGCTCTTACTGTCTTCCTGCTACTCTTCCTGTCTTCCTGTTACTCTTACTGTCTTCCTGTTACTCTTCCTGTCTTCCTGTTACTCTTCCTGTCTTCCTGCTACTCTTCCTGTCTTCCTGTTACTCTTCCTGTCTTCCTGCTACTCTTCCTGTCTTCCTGTTACTCTTCCTGTCTTCCTGCTACTCTTCCTGTCTTCCTGTTACTCTTCCTGTCTTCCTGCTACTCTTCCTGTCTTCCTGCTACTCTTACTGTCTTCCTGCTACTCTTCCTGTCTTCCTGCTACTCTTCCTGTCTTCCTGTTACTCTTCCTGTCTTCCTGCTACTCTTCCTGCTACTCTTCCTGTCTTCCTGTTACTCTTCCTGTCTTCCTGCTACTCTTCCTGTCTTCCTGCTACTCTTCCTGTCTTCCTGCTACTCTTACTGTCTTCCTGCTACTCTTCCTGTCTTCCTGCTACTCTTCCTGTCTTCCTGCTACTCTTACTGTCTTCCTGCTACTCTTCCTGTCTTCCTGCTACTCTTCCTGTCTTCCTGTTACTCTTCCTGTCTTCCTGCTACTCTTCCTGCTACTCTTCCTGTCTTCCTGCTACTCTTCCTGTCTTCCTGCTACTCTTCCTGTCTTCCTGCTACTCTTCCTGTCTTCCTGCTACTCTCCTGTCTTCCTGCTACTCTTCCTGTCTTCCTGTTACTCTTCCTGTCTTCCTGCTACTCTTCCTGTCTTCCTGTTACTCTTCCTGTCTTCCTGCTACTCTTCCTGTCTTCCTGCTACTCTTCCTGTCTTCCTGTTACTCTTCCTGTCTTCCTGCTACTCTTCCTGTCTTCCTGTTACTCTTCCTGTCTTCCTGCTACTCTTCCTGTCTTCCTGCTACTCTCACTCTTCTCACTCAGAAGGTGGTCCAGGTTCCGATCCAGGTCCTGGTCCAGGTCCTGGTCCAGGCTCTGATCATCTCTCGTCTAGACTACTGTAACTCCTCCTTCAGGTCTACCTGCTAATGTCATTCGACCTCTACAGCTCATCCAGAATGCAGCTGCTCGACTGGTCTTCAACCTCCAGAAATTTACCCACAATCCTCTGCTCCCTTCACTGGTTACCAGGACATGGTCTAACCTCACATCCAGGACATGGTCTAACCTCACACCCAGGACATGGTCTAACCTCACACCCAGGACATGGTCTAACCTCACACCCAGGACATGGTCTAACCTCACATCCAGGACATGGTCTAACCTCACATCCAGGACATGGTCTAACCTCACACCCAGGACATGGTCTAACCTCACACCCAGGACATGGTCTAACCTCACACCCAGGACATGGTCTAACCTGATAGCACTTTGTAGTTTAACTTTATTGAAGAAATTGTACTTGCTTGATTCTTGTTGTTCTGAGTTTGGACTCATGGTTTAATGCACTTATTGTAAGTCGCTTTGGATAAAAGCGTCAGCTAAATGTAATGTAATGTAATGTAATGTAATGTAATGTAATGTATTGTATTGTTGCGCAACAATCACCAAGACGATGGTTTAAATAACTTTTCATTTAAATGTGTATTTTGTATTTCCACCGAGCTGACTCACGGTTGTCTGGCGGGCGTGTCCTCCGGCACGTTCACGCCGTAGGAGGCGTTGGTGAACTGCGGCGGCCGGGCGCCGGCCAGCACGGCCACCGTGGCCACGGGGCCTCGCCGTCCGCTCCCGTCCATCGCCTGCACCCGCAGAAGGTACTCCGTGCTGGGGGTCAGAGGTCGCCCTGTGGTCCTGATGTCGCCGGAGCGACGGTCCACCTCGAAGCGACGGTCCACCTCGAAGCGCTCCTCCCCACCTGGGCGAGCGAGGCGAGACGGAGGAGACGCTCGTGAACCAGAAACATGAACCGTGTTTTGGTTTGTGGACATTTTGAGGACTTTCGTTCTGAGATGTTGGTCGTCGCCATTTTGTTTTTTTGAAACCAGTGAACAGGAAGTGCCCATATTAGGAGTGACGTAGAGACGCCTGTGTGGTCGACCTGTCAATCACCTTGTAGCCCCGCCCTAAAGCATACTCTGCTTTACGGTCTGTTTGACTCTAAGCATAGACTTCTATACAACCAGAGGAGTCGCCCCCTGGTGGTCAGGAGAGAGAATGCAGCTTTAACACATGAAGCATAGACTTCTATACAACCAGAGGAGTCGCCCCCTGGTGGTCAGGAGAGAGAATGCAGCTTTAACACATGAAGCATAGACTTCTATACAACCAGAGGAGTTGCCCCCTGGTGGTCAGGAGAGAGAATGCAGCTTTAACACATGAAGCATAGACTTCTATACAACCAGAGGAGTCGCCCCCTGGTGGTCAGGAGAGAGAATGCAGCTTTAACACAATGAAGCATAGACTTCTATACAACCAGAGGAGTCGCCCCCTGGTGGTCAGGAGAGAGAATGCAGCTTTAACACATGAAGCATAGACTTCTATACAACCAGAGGAGTCGCCCCCTGGTGGTCAGGAGAGAGAATGCAGCTTTAACACATGAAGCATAGACTTCATGAGAGGCGACCTTTACCTAAAGTGATGTTATGCAGCTTATGGTCGGTTCTGCTTACCAACACCCAAATAAGCTGGAGGGCTGCTGTGTGTGTGTGTGTGTGTGTGTGTGTGTGTGTGTGTGTGTGTGTGTGTGTGTGAGCTGGGTAACAGTCTTTGAAGACCAAGAAGCAGAGTGCAAGTTCTTTTATTTATCTGTTTTAACCCACGCCACCTGAGATGCAGAGAAAAGACGTGAAGGAAGAAAATGATTAAAAGAAGAGGGAGCGACGTAGGGAAGGAAGTAAGGACGGAGGAGAGGAAAAAAGAGGAGTAAAGGAGGAGCAGCATCCCCAGCTGGTCAACCAGCAGCAGCTGCATCCAACCTGTCAATCATCTCCTTTATTTATGGAGATCATCTCGCTGAACTACTTCCTGTTTGTTTCCAGAGCGAAAGGCTCTGATTGGTCGGTTTAATGGTCATTCACTTCCTTTATTTCAGACAGAAGTGTGAAGAGTTAGCTTAGCTTAGCATTAGAGGTGACACGACAGGTGAATAGATACTGACATTAAGACACTTATAAGGTTTTTACATTTATGATATCTCTTTGTTTCACTGCAAGAATCAGGAAATACTGTCATTTACATCATAATATATAGTTTTTATTAATAAATGTGTATAAATGTATGAATGCACACACTTCTTTTTGAAAGAAGCACTTCTCCTCTGCTGTAAACTTAAGATATTAAAAGTGAGTGAAATCACGTTAAAGCTGCTAATTGGCTTCGCACACGCCGTGAACACTATCCCACATTGGCATGATAATAAAAGGCATTTTAATGTAAATTATTGGATTATTGGTGGGTACACATGTAGTCACATTACGCCAAAGGGAAGTCAGAGGCTCTTAATGTGACAGCATTGGAAATTAGCTCTCAAAATACCCCCCCCCCCCCCCCAGCCTCTCCAGAGACTTCCCTATTATTCCCAATCGGGAGCTTTCTTTGCCCCAGGGAGCGATTACCAGAGCAGCTCCGTGCCGCTTATGTTTATTTATTTATTTTTCTTCTTCTCTCCTTCTCACACTTGACGGTAATTGAAAATCAACAAGTCAAGTTTTTATTTATAAATCGCTCCTTTGAACAAAACAGGTTTTGTCACAGAGAGCCTGATGACAGATACGAGGGAGATGAGAAAATAGATGAAGGAGGTGTTTACAGCCACAACAAACATCATTACAGAGGTTTATTTACACCCTGAACAAGGTCTGGAAACAACAATCTTTCCTCCTTGAATTGTAACTTATTTTAAAGGGAAGTCTATGTGTTGTAGCTGCATTCTCTCTCCTGACCACCAGGGGGTGACTCCTCTGGTTGTATAGAAGTCTATGCTTCATGTATTAAAGCTGCATTCTCTCTCCTGACCACCAGGGGGTGACTCCTCTGGTTGTATAGAAGTCTATGTTTCATGTGTTGTAGCTGCATTCTCTCTCCTGACCACCAGGGGGTGACTCCTCTGGTTGTATAGAAGTCTATGCTTCATGTGTTAAAGCTGCATTCTCTCTCCTGACCACCAGGGGGTGACTCCTCTGGTTGTATAGAAGTCTATGCGTCTATGCTTCATGTGTTAAAGCTGCATTCTCTCTCCTGACCACCAGGGGGCCACTCCTCTGGTTGTATAGAAGTCTATGCTTCATGTGTTAAAGCTGCATTCTCTCTCCTGACCACCAGGGGGCGACTCCTCTGGTTGTATAGAAGTCTATGCTTCATGTGTTAAAGCTGCATTCTCTCTCCTGACCACCAGGGGGCCACTCCTCTGGTTGTATAGAAGTCTATGCTTCATGTGTTAAAGCTGCATTCTCTCTCCTGACCACCAGGGGGCCACTCCTCTGGTTGTATAGAAGTCTATGCTTCATGTGTTAAAGCTGCATTCTCTCTCCTGACCACCAGGGGGCGACTCCTCTGGTTGTATAGAAGTCTATGCTTCATGTGTTAAAGCTGCATTCTCTCTCCTGACCACCAGGGGGCGACTCCTCTGGTTGTATAGAAGTCTATGCTTCATGTGTTAAAGCTGCATTCTCTCTCCTGACCACCAGGGGGGCGACTCCTCTGGTTGTATAGAAGTCTATGCTTCATGTGTTAAAGCTGCATTCTCTCTCCTGACCACCAGGGGGCTCCACGTGACTCCTCAGTCCAGATATGGTCACTTCCTGTTCACTGGTTGCAAAGAACAAAAATGGCGACGGCCAAAGTATGGTGTTCTTAAAAGTAGGATGTAAGTATAAACAGTGTACTCACTGTCCAGCAGGAGGAACTGTGTTTGTCCGATCGTCCCGTCTCGTTGCCGTGCCGACAGTCGGTAGACTACGGAGCCGGCCGCGGCGTCGGGACCCACGGCGCCCAGGTACGGCGAGGGGAACATGGCCCACTGCAGGTCGGCCTGGCTGGACGTGCTCAGAGTCAACCTGCACAGGTACCACTCCTCACCTGCAGGGGGAGAGAGAAACATGAAGGACAGCAGTGACTTCATTATTTAAACACGTGTTCAGTCGGAAAATAACAAAAAACAAAGCTTTAAACGCGGAGACATCCGTCCTGTCAAAGAGTAGAAAACAATGAGGTGGTGAACCAAACCAACCAGAACACCCAGCGGCTGCTAACGCTACACTGGAAGGAACCATGCTAACGCAACACTGGATGGAACCATGCTAACGCAACACTGGATGGAACCATGCTAACGCTACACTGGAAGGAACCATGCTAACGCAACACTGGAAGGAACCATGCTAACGCAACACTGGAAGGAACCATGCTAACGCAACACTGGATGGAACCATGCTAACGCAACACTGGAAGGAACCATGCTAACGCAACACTGGAGGAACCATGCTAACGCAACACTGGATGGAACCATGCTAACGCAACACTGGATGGAACCATTCTCAAGGTCACATTGGTGAATTGTTATCGTCGTTTTAAGCCAATATTTAGTGTTTTTCTGTATCTATTTTTATTGCTGTTGTTTTGTGTACTTTGGTTGCGGCTTCATTCCGTTGGTTCGTTAGCTGCCTCCTTTTTTCTCGCCACACAGCTCGTTAGCTAAGCTAGCGCAGCAGCATGAAAGACGTCTCTGAGAAGAAGAAGTGTATAAAAACAACAACAACCAGCGCGCCGTGTTTTTAGTTTCTCGTCTTTTCATCTCGACGAGACGGCGAGGAGAGGAAGCCGAGCAGCTCCTCCAAAATAAAACAACAACACTTTCAGAGGAACTCCCGTTCGCCCAGTCAGAAATACACATGTGTTCCTCTTCTTCTTCCTCTTCGTCTTTTCTTCTTCACGTCTTTCTTCTCCGAGTCGTCGGCTTCTGAGGAGGGATTTGTTGGGTTTGAAGGTCGCTGTTGTTTTTGTTTCACGGCGAGAAGAGACAACAAGAACAAGAGAGAGGAGTTCACTTCAGAGAGAGAGACAAGATGAGGAGGAGGAGGAGGAGGAGGTGAGAACACAACAGTGTCTGAGTCTCTTTTTATATCGTCTCTGAAGGTCTGTCAACACACTGAGAGCAGGAGAAGGGGAGGAGAGGAGGAGGAAGAGGAGGAAGAGGAGCACATGGAAGAGAAGAAATAGAGATGGAGGAAAAGAGATAAAGGAGAAGCAAAGAGGTTGACCTCTAAAAACACAAATTAAGATAAGAGGAGGAGAAAGAGGACAGGAAGGAGAGGAGTATTGGGAGGATGTAGAAGGAAAAGTGATGGAGGAAGGGGAGGAGGATGAAAGAGCGAGGGGAAAAGAGAGTAAGGAGGTGGAGGGAAGTAACGAATAAAAAGGCCTTTGAAAACAAGAATTTAAGAGGAGGAGGAGGAGGAGAAAGAGGGAGAAATGAGAGTATGGAGGAAGAGGAGAGGGTGACGTGTAAAAAGAGTGTCAGGAGAAAACAAAGAGGTTGACCTTTAAAAACACAAAGGCAAGAAGAAGTAGAAGAAGAAGAAGAAGAAGAAGAGGAGGAGGAGGAGGAGGAGGAGGAGGAGGAGGGGGTGATGAAGGAGAAGCTTTCCAGCTCGCTGCTCCTCTTCTTCCGTCTTCAGCTCATAAAATCCAGAATAATCAAATCTCCTCGTCTGAAGCTTCACGTATGAAATGAAATGCGTCTCGTTATCCCGATGAACATCAACGCCTCACATGAGAGGAAGGGGGGAGGAGGAGGAGGACGAGGAGGAGGACGAGGGAGGAAGAGGAGGACGAGGAGGACGAGGACGAGGGAGGACGAGGAAGAGGAGGACGAGGAGGAGGACGAGGGAGGAGGACGAGGGAGGAAGAGGAGGACGAGGAGGAGGAGGACGAGGGAGGACGAGGAAGAGGAGGACGAGGAGGAGGACGAGGGAGGAGGACGAGGGAGGAGGAGGAAGAGGAGGAGGAAGAGGAGGAGGAGGAGGAGGAGGACGAGGACGAGGGAGGAGGACGAGGGAGGAAGAGGAGGACGAGGAGGAGGAGGACGAGGGAGGACGAGGAAGAGGAGGACGAGGAGGAGGACGAGGGAGGAAGAGGAAGAGGAGGAGGAAGAGGAGGACGAGGAGGAGGACGAGGGAGGAAGAGGAAGAGGAGGACGAGGAGGACGAGGATGAGGAGAGGAGAGGTCACACATGTGTCTTCAGCCTTCACTCGTATCCTTCCACTCGGCCTCCTCACGGTTCAGCCTTCACTCATATCCTTCCACTCGGCCTCCTCACGGTTCAGCCTTCACTCATATCCTTCCACTCGGCCTCCTCGGCTAAGGGAGACGCTCCTCGCCGCCTGAAGCGGTGAACCGATCCCCGATGAACCAAACAAAGGCACACCGAAACCTCAGAGGGCCTGCAGCGAGGAAGAGGAGTGGAAGAGGACGAAGGGGAAAAGCTGAACGCCGAGCGTCACTTCCTTCCGGGGGAAGGACGCGTTAGCTCCTTGAAGCGCGGCTGAAGTTTCCGTCTGCATGTTGAACTCCCTCATGAACTGCTGTCACTGCTCCGTTTCTCTGTGCAGCTTCAGGTGGTTTGAGCCTCTGTGCTTCTTTCCTGACGAGCTTGGCCTGATTCTGTGGCGGCGATCAATCACGTTATGTACGAGGCTCTCGGCGGGCCAGTCAAACAGGAAGTGGCGAGAACAACAAATAGTCCTGTAAGCCAACAACTCCAATTCATTCATTTATTTACTAAGCTACTAAGTTACTAAGCTACTAAGCTACTTATTTACTAAGCTACTAAGCTACTAAGCTACTAAGTTACTAAGCTACTAAGCTACTATGATACTAAGTTACTAAGTTACTAAGCTACTTATTTACTAAGTTACTATGCTACTAAGCTACTAAGATACTAAGTTACTATGCTACTAAGTTACTAAGCTACTAAGCTACTTATTTACTAAGCTCCTAAGCTAATAAGCTACTAAATTACTAAGCTTCCTCCTCCTCGCCTCCACAACCACGGCTAACGACCGGTCCCAACGGCTAAAGGCCGGTTCCAGCTAACGGTCGGTTCCAGCTAACGGCCTGTTCCAGCTAACGGTCGGATCCAGCTAACGGTCGGATCCAGCTAACGGTCGGTTCCAGCTAACGGTCGGTTCCAGCTAACGGTCGGATCCAGCTAACGTTCGGTTTCAGCTAACGGCCGGTTCCAGCTAACGTTCGGTTCCAGCTAACGTTCGGTTTCAGCTAACGGCCGGTTCCAGCTAACGTTCGGTTTCAGCTAACGGCCGGTTCCAGCTTGATTGAAACAAGAAAGTCGAATCAGAAGAGTTCAGACAAAAGAAGCAGAGAGTAGAAAGACCCCTTGATCCCCTTTAACCCTGAAGTGTGTGTGTGTGTGTGTGTGTGTGTGTGTGTGTGTGTGTGTGTGTGTGTGTGTGTGTGTGTGTTTGTGTGTGATTGACAGGGTGCAGGTGTTCCTGTGAGACCGGTTGCCGAGACAACGTGTCTCTGTGACATGAGAGAGCACTCAGACTTTGTGTTTCCACGTGTGTGCGAGCGATATATATATATATATATATATATTAATATATATATATATATAAATATATATATATATATATATATATATATAAATATATATATATATATAAATATATAAATATATGAATATATATATATTTATGAAATAGGGATTCAGACTAAACAAAAACATTGACTTAACATCTTTTTTTACTATTTGCTCTTATTAGTCAAGATATGAATCCAGTGAATTAAAACTAGATAAAACGAAGTAAACAATAAAAACATGAAGGTGAAATCCTAAAATATGTTGTGTTACGGATGAGTTAACTGAATTGATGGACTCTGAACCCAAAAGCTAAAAGCATGTTTGCTGTAAACATAAGCCAGAAAAAAAACATTATCTTCAGAGAATCATCTCTCCCACAGTCCTTGAACGCATCGTGTGTCACAAACATTTCATCCTGAGCTCCTCAGTGAAATGCCATAATAATATTCTGCACTAAAGACGTGTTCTAGTTCTAGTCATCAGGGTTCTGTTTAGAGCAGCAGAACTTTATATGACAGAGAAAATCAAAGAAACATGTGAGAGGAAACAAAACACCCCAAAACTAACCGACTTCAGTCTGGACCTGGACCTCCATCTGGTCCCTGGGAGCCAGCGGACAGAGGCCTGCTGCATCCTAATGAACCACCTTATAGACTGGCCTACTTTACACACACACACACACACACACACAGACACACACACACACACACACACACACACACAGACACACACACACACACAGACACACACACACACACACACACACACCAAGTCCTGCGGGCACACAGTTAATTAATCCCCATTTTTCAGTGCTGATGAAAGAGAGAGAGAGACAGACAGTGCGTGTGTGTGTGTGTGTGTGTGTGTGTGTGCGTGTGTGTGTGCGTGTGTGTGTGTGCGTGTGTGTGTGTGCGTGTGTGTGTGTGTGTGCGTGTGTGTGTGTGTGTGTGCGTGTGTGTGTGTGTGCGTGTGTGTGTCTGCGCGTGCGTCCACTATAAGTCGTCGTGGACTCTCAGGAGCAAAATAGCAACACGGAAACTCAATTAAGGTTTGATTGTGTGGTCAAAGAGGAGGAGGAGGAGGAGGAAGACGAGGAGGAGGAGGAGGAAGACGAGGAGGAGGAGGAAGAGGAGGAAGAGGAGGAGGAGGTGAAAGAGAAGGAGGAGGAAGAGGAGCAGGAAAAGGAAGAGGAGGAAGAGGAGGAAGACGAGGAGGAGGTGAAAGAGAAGGAGGAGGAAGAGGAGCAGGAAGAGGAGGAAGAGGAGAAGGAGCAGGAGGAGGAGGAGGAGGAGGAGGAGGAGGAGGAGGAAACAGAACATGGAAGTGAAAATAGAGTGAAAATATTAAAGCATTCGTATCTTTACGTGAAATAATGTTCTGTAATTCACCTTAAATCAAGAAGGAAATCTCAAAAACAACAGGAAGTCAAGAAGGAAGTCTCAAAAACAACAGGAAGTCAAGAAGGAAGTCTCGAAACAACAGGAAGTCAAGAAGGAAGTCTCGAAACAACAGGAAGTCAAGAAGGAAGTCTCAAAAACAACAGGAAGTCAACAGGAAGTCAAGAAGGAAGTCTCAAAAACAACAGGAAGTCAAGAAGGAAGTCTCAAAAACAACAGGAAGTCAAGAAGGAAGTCTCGAAACAACAGGAAGTCAAGAAGGAAGTCTCGAAACAACAGGAAGTCAAGAAGGAAGTCTCGAAACAACAGGAAGTCAAGAAGGAAGTCTCAAAAACAACAGGAAATCAAGAAGGAAGTCTCGAAACAACAGGAAGTCAAGAAGGAAGTCTCAAAAACAACAGGAAGTCAACAGGAAGTCAAGAAGGAAGTCTCAAAAACAACAGGAAGTCAAGAAGGAAGTCTCAAAAACAACAGGAAGTCAAGAAGGAAGTCTCGAAACAACAGGAAGTCAAGAAGGAAGTCTCAAAAACAACAGGAAGTCAAACAGGAAGTCAAGAAGGAAGTCTCAAAAACAACAGGAAGTCAAGAAGGAAGTCTCGAAACAACAGGAAGTCAAGAAGGAAGTCTCGAAACAACAGGAAGTGAACGTTACGTAACTTTTCATCTGGAGTTGGAACCACCGGATCAGAACCCTTTTAAAGACATCAATTAAAGATGGCCGCCCAGGCCTCAAAAAGCCAACTGATGACATCATTGCATCACCCGTCGCCGGTTGGTTCCCAGAGAACTGAAGCTGATCCACCGCTTACAGAACCCCCCCCCCCCCCCCCCCCCCCAAACAGCTGATCCACCGCTTCCCACTGAGGGGAATACAGCGCCTCCCCCCCCCCCCCCCCCCCCCCCATCTGGCCAATCAAGAAGGGGGATCCGATGGAGGAATCCCCCACCCATGTCATTGATCCTCTCTGTGTCAATAATATCCGGCCTGTGGATCAGCTGTTGGTGGGGGTCCTGGGGGGGAGAAAGGCATCATGGGAAGTGGAGCAACCGGACGGGTCGAACAGGATTTACTGATAACTCATGGCGTTAGTTTTAATCTGTATGTGTGTGTGTGTGTGTGTGTGTGTGTGTGTGTGTGTGTGTGTGTGTGTGTGTGTGTGTGTGTGTGTGTGTGCTTCTGCAAGACTTTCACCAGAAGAAGAAAGGGAGGAAACATGAAAGGACTAAAAACCGATGGAAAGAAAAGAAATGGAGCTTTTCAGAGTAAATCTGTTAAAAAGGAACAGAAACAAACAACACTGAATAAAGTAGAACCGGAACCGACCAGACCACATAAGACCAGACCAGACCACATAAGACCAGACCAGACCACATAAGACCAGACCAGACCACATAAGACCAGAATGTGCAAGACTCTTAAAAACAATCAGACAAAATCAGACTGGACCAGATAAAATGGACTTGGACCAGACCGGAACAGATTAGAACAAGACCACTTTGAACCACGTGAGACCTGATTTGACCAGACTAAAACAGACCAGGTGAGTTGGGACTGGACAGGATTACACCTAGACCAGATCTTGATCAGACCAGATCAGGACAGATTAGAACAAGACCACTTTAGATCAGAGGAGAACCGAAAAAAACAAACAAACCAAACTACAAAAACCCAGACCAGATCAGACCAGAACAGATTAGCCCAAAACAGGATTGGACCAGATGAGATCTAAGTAGAACAAACCAGGCTAGAGGAGACCAGGTGAGATCAGACCCATCAGATGTAATCAGACCAGAAAAGAGCAGATTGGACCATGACTAGACCAGATGAGACCTATCTAAACCAGATTAGTGCAGACCAGACCAGATGAAAATAGGTTCTGGAGCAGAACCAAGGTTGTTGTGGAGCATTTGATGATGAAGATTCATAATACTTTGTTTGGGTTTGGATGGTTTTAGAGAAGGTCGTCAGAAGGTCGTGGAGGTCAAAGGGTCTCGTGGGTACATTGAGGTGCTGGAGGAGTTTGGAAAGTTTTGAAGGGGAACGTTGATGCTTCTGTGTGACTGGATGGTTCTGGTGTGAGATGTTGGACTTCCTGGTCTTTTAAAAGTTCATGCAGGTTTCATCAGGTCCAACCCAAGCCTCGGTGTGGGGGGGTTCTGAGTAATGGAAAGGACTTAGGAGGTTTTAGGGAGGCCTCGTGGGTTTGGGGAGGTTTTTAGAAGACTTTGGAAGGTTGTTAAATTCTTCAGAACTTTTTAAGACGGTTCGGTAGATGCGACGTTGAGTTGGAATAAGAAGTGAAGGTTTTCAGTGGAACAGGGTTTCCAGGCCCGGTAGAGGACTCTGGGGGGCGTTACCAGGATGTGGGATGTGTTCTGAGACCTGGGAGATTTGTTTGGGGAGTCGTCTCCGATCCGTCAGAGCGACCGAGGAAGAAGATCCGCGTGAGAGCGTCTGAATTATGAATATCTGACGACTTCTGTCAGACATTAAAAAATAAAGCGCTGAAAGTTTAATGCGGCGCATCGTTGATTATTGATGTGACAACTATGGGTCCGCTTGAGAGCCACGCGGGCCTCAAAGGGTTCTACCCGTCTGTGTTCTACCCGCCTGTGTTCTACATGTCTGTGTTCTACATGTCTGTGTTCTACATGTCTGTGTTCTACCCGTCTGTGTTCTATATGTCTGTGTTCTACATGTCTGTGTTCTACATGCCTGTGTTCTACATGTCTGTGTTCTACATGTCTGTGTTCTACATGTCTGTGTTCTACATGTCTGTGTTCTACCTGTCTGTGTTCTACCCGTCTGTGTTCTACATGTCTGTTTTCCACATGTCTGTGTTCTACCCGTCTGTGTTCTACATGTCTGTGTTCTACCCGTCTTTGTTCTACATGTCTGTGTTCTACATGTCTGTGTTCTACATGTCTGTGTTCTACCCGTCTGTGTTCTACCCATCTGTGTTCTACCCGGCTGTGTTCTACCCGTCTGTGTTCTACAAGTCTGTGTTCTACCCGTCTGTGTTCTACCCGTCTGTGTTCTACCCGTCTGTGTTCTACCTGTCTGTGTTCTACCCGCCTGTGTTCTACCCGTCTGTGTTCTACATGTCTGTGTTCTTCCCGTCTGTGTTCTACCTGTCTGTGTTCTACCCGCCTGTGTTCTACATGTCTGTGTTCTACCCGTCTGTGTTCTACCTGTCTGTGTTCTACCCGCCTGTGTTCTACCCGTCTGTGTTCTACATGTCTGTGTTCTTCCCGTCTGTGTTCTACATGTCTGTGTTCTACCCGTCTGTGTTCTACCTGTCTGTGTTCTACCCGTCTGTGTTCTACATGTCTGTGTTCTACATGTCTGTGTTCTACCCGTCTGTGTTCTACCTGTCTGTGTTCTACCCGCCTGTGTTCTACATGTCTGTGTTCTACATGTCTGTGTTCTTCCCGTCTGTGTTCTTCCCGTCTGTGTTCTAAACCATCTGTGTTTCTACCCGTCTGTGTTCTACCCGCCTGTGTTCTACATGTCTGTGTTCTACATGTCTGTGTTCTACCCGTCTGTGTTCTACATGTCTGTGTTCTACCCGTCTGTGTTCTACCTGTCTGTGTTCTACATGTCTGTGTTCTACATGTCTGTGTTCTACATGTCTGTGTTCTACATGTCTGTGTTCTACATGTCTGTGTTCTACCTGTCTGTGTTCTACCCGTCTGTGTTCTACATGTCTGTTTTCCACATGTCTGTGTTCTACCCGTCTGTGTTCTACATGTCTGTGTTCTACATGTCTGTGTTCTACATGTCTGTGTTCTACATGTCTGTGTTCTACCCGTCTGTGTTCTACCCATCTGTGTTCTACCCGGCTGTGTTCTACCCGTCTGTGTTCTACAAGTCTGTGTTCTACCCGTCTGTGTTCTACCCGTCTGTGTTCTACCCGTCTGTGTTCTACCTGTCTGTGTTCTACCCGCCTGTGTTCTACCCGTCTGTGTTCTACATGTCTGTGTTCTTCCCGTCTGTGTTCTACCTGTCTGTGTTCTACCCGCCTGTGTTCTACATGTCTGTGTTCTACCCGTCTGTGTTCTACCTGTCTGTGTTCTACCCGCCTGTGTTCTACCCGTCTGTGTTCTACATGTCTGTGTTCTTCCCGTCTGTGTTCTACATGTCTGTGTTCTACCCGTCTGTGTTCTACCTGTCTGTGTTCTACCCGTCTGTGTTCTACATGTCTGTGTTCTACATGTCTGTGTTCTACCCGTCTGTGTTCTACCTGTCTGTGTTCTACCCGCCTGTGTTCTACATGTCTGTGTTCTACATGTCTGTGTTCTTCCCGTCTGTGTTCTTCCCGTCTGTGTTCTAACCATCTGTGTTCTACCCGTCTGTGTTCTACCCGCCTGTGTTCTACATGTCTGTGTTCTACATGTCTGTGTTCTACCCGTCTGTGTTCTACATGTCTGTGTTCTACCCGTCTGTGTTCTACCTGTCTGTGTTCTACATGTCTGTGTTCTACATGTCTGTGTTCTACATGTCTGTGTTCTACCCGTCTGTGTTCTACCCGCCTGTGTTCTACATGTCTGTGTTCTACATGTCTGTGTTCTACATGTCTGTGTTCTTCCCGTCTGTGTTCTTCCCGTCTGTGTTCTAACCATCTGTGTTCTACCCGTCTGTGTTCTACCCGCCTGTGTTCTACATGTCTGTGTTCTACATGTCTGTGTTCTACCCGTCTGTGTTCTACATGTCTGTGTTCTACCCGTCTGTGTTCTACCTGTCTGTGTTCTACATGTCTGTGTTCTACATGTCTGTGTTCTACCCGGCTGTGTTCTACATGTCTGTGTTCTACATGTCTGTGTTCTACCCGGCTGTGTTCTACATGTCTGTGTTCTACCCGTCTGTGTTCTACATGTCTGTGTTCTACCCGTCTGTGTTCTACATGTCTGTGTTCTACCCGTCTGTGTTCTACATGTCTGTGTTCTACCCGGCTGTGTTCTACATGTCTGTGTTCTACCCGTCTGTGTTCTACATGTCTGTGTTCTACATGTCTGTGTTCTACATGTCTGTGTTCTACATGTCTGTGTTCTACCCGGCTGTGTTCTACATGTCTGTGTTCTACCCGGCTGTGTTCTACATGTCTGTGTTCTACATGTCTGTGTTCTACATGTCTGTGTTCTACCCGTCTGTGTTCTACATGTCTGTGTTCTACCCGGCTGTGTTCTACATGTCTGTGTTCTACATGTCTGTGTTCTACCCGGCTGTGTTCTACATGTCTGTGTTCTACCCGTCTGTGTTCTACATGTCTGTGTTCTACCCGTCTGTGTTCTACATGTCTGTGTTCTACCCGTCTGTGTTCTACATGTCTGTGTTCTACCCGGCTGTGTTCTGCCCGTCTGTGTTCTACATGTCTGTGTTCTACATGTCTGTGTTCTACCCGTCTGTGTTCTACATGTCTGTGTTCTACCCGGCTGTGTTCTGCCCGTCTGTGTTCTACATGTCTGTGTTCTACATGTCTGTGTTCTACCCGTCTGTGTTCTACATGTCTGTGTTCTACCCGTCTGTGTTCTACATGTCTGTGTTCTACATGTCTGTGTTCTACATGTCTGTGTTCTACATGTCTGTGTTCTACCCGGCTGTGTTCTACATGTCTGTGTTCTACCCATCTGTGTTCTACCCGGCTGTGTTCTACATGCCTGTGTTCTACATGTCTGTGTTCTACATGTCTGTGTTCTACCCGTCTGTGTTCTACATGTCTGTATTCTACCCGTCTGTGTTCTACATGTCTGTGTTCTACATGTCTGTGTTCTACCTGTCTGTGTTCTACCCATCTGTGTTCTACCCGTCTGTGTTCTACCCGTCTGTGTTCTACATGTCTGTGTTCTACCCGGCTGTGTTCTACCCGTCTGTGTTCTACATGTCTGTGTTCTACATGTCTGTGTTCTACATGTCTGTGTTCTACATGTCTGTGTTCTACCCGTCTGTGTTCTACCCGTCTGTGTTCTACAAGTCTGTGTTCTACAAGTCTGTGTTCTACCCGTCTGTGTTCTACCCGTCTGTGTTCTACATGTCTGTGTTCTACCCGTCTGTGTTCTACAAGTCTGTGTTCTACCCGTCTGTGTTCTACATGTCTGTGTTCTACCCGTCTGTGTTCTACCCGCCTGTGTTCTACCCGTCTGTGTTCTACCTGTCTGTGTTCTACCCGCCTGTGTTCTACCCGTCTGTGTTCTACATGTCTGTGTTCTTCCCGTCTGTGTTCTACCTGTCTGTGTTCTACCCGCCTGTGTTCTACATGTCTGTGTTCTACATGTCTGTGTTCTACCCGTCTGTGTTCTACCTGTCTGTGTTCTACCTGTCTGTGTTCTACCCGTCTGTGTTCTACCCGTCTGTGTTCTACATGTCTGTGTTCTACATGTCTGTGTTCTACCCGCCTGTGTTCTACATGTCTGTGTTCTACCTGTCTGTGTTCTACATGTCTGTGTTCTACATGTCTGTGTTCTTCCCGTCTGTGTTCTACCCATCTGTGTTCTACCCATCTGTGTTCTACATGTCTGTGTTCTTCCCGTCTGTGTTCTAACCATCTGTGTTCTACCCGTCTGTGTTCTACCCGCCTGTGTTCTACCCGCCTGTGTTCTACATGTCTGTGTTCTACCTGTCTGTGTTCTACCCGTCTGTGTTCTAACCATCTGTGTTCTACCCGTCTGTGTTCTACCCGCCTGTGTTCTACCCGCCTGTGTTCTACATGTCTGTGTTCTACATGTCTGTGTTCTACCCGCCTGTGTTCTACATGTCTGTGTTCTACCTGTCTGTGTTCTACATGTCTGTGTTCTACATGTCTGTGTTCTTCCGTCTGTGTTCTACCCATCTGTGTTCTACCCATCTGTGTTCTACATGTCTGTGTTCTTCCCGTCTGTGTTCTAACCATCTGTGTTCTACCCGTCTGTGTTCTACCCGCCTGTGTTCTACCCGTCTGTGTTCTACCTGTCTGTGTTCTACCTGTCTGTGTTCTACCCGTCTGTGTTCTACCCGTCTGTGTTCTACATGTCTGTGTTCTACATGTCTGTGTTCTACCCGTCTGTGTTCTACATGCCTGTGTTCTACATGTCTGTGTTCTACATGTCTGTGTTCTACATGTCTGTGTTCTACCCGTCTGTGTTCTACATGTCTGTGTTCTACATGTCTGTGTTCTACATGTCTGTGTTCTACCCGTCTGTGTTCTACATGTCTGTGTTCTACATGTCTGTGTTCTACCCGGCTGTGTTCTACATGCCTGGGTTCTACCCGTCTGTGTTCTACATGTCTGTGTTCTACATGTCTGTGTTCTACCCGCCTGTGTTCTACATGTCTGTGTTCTACATGTCTGTGTTCTACCCGTCTGTGTTCTACCCGTCTGTGTTCTACATGTCTGTGTTCTACCCATCTGTGTTCTACCCATCTGTGTTCTACCCGTCTGTGTTCTACATGTCTGTGTTCTACATGTCTGTGTTCTACCCGTCTGTGTTCTACATGTCTGTGTTCTACCCGTCTGTGTTCTACATGTCTGTGTTCTACCCGTCTGTGTTCTACAAAAGATGTTATCCATTTGTTTTGTTAGCGGATCTCAGTCAGCGTTTCCAAACAGAAAACTTTATAGAGAATGATGTGAAAAACACACACACACACACAGACACACACACAGACACACAGACACACACACAGACACACAGACACACACACACAGACACACACACACAGACACACACACAAACACACACACACAGACACACACACACAGACACACGCACAACAATTGGAGCATTCCAGACTGAATAGAGTTAAGCCACTTTCTTTCTGTGATAAACTTCAATGCCCCCCCCCCCCCCCCCCCCCCCCCACACACACACACACACACACACACACACACACACACCCTACAGATCTGGCGACTCATTCTGCTGATCAAAGGCTCAGATTTGCTCCATTGTGTAGATAAACCCAGGAACACACTTATCACAACACACACACACACACACATATACACACACAAACACATACACACACACACACACACATATACACACACAAACACACACACACACACACATATACACACACAAACACATACACACACACACACACACGGCCACTCTTCCAAAACCGAGGGCGGCTGCTGGCTGATCATTATGACCTTATGACCTCGTTGTAGGAGTTCATGCTAAGCTAATCGTAACGCCGCCGCGCAGAGTGAGGCGGAGTGTATTCCATCAGAAGGGTGAGATGGAAACAGGAGAGCTGTAGGAGGAGGAGTGTAAAGTCACTTCTTCACTTTATGGCTCACTTAAGTGTTTCAGATATTACAACCTGCTGTTCAGCTCCTGCTCACTTAACACATGAAGCATAGACTTCTATACAACCAGAGGAGTCGCCCCCTGGTGGTCAGGAGAGAGAATGCAGCTTTA
>NC_046981.1:1442976-1460476 GCF_009769545.1 Cyclopterus lumpus
CACACACACACACACACACACACATCTTTCTTCATTCTTTCATCACCTTCCTCATTGAGTCTCCTTGGGCCCTCATTGGTTTACAATTAGTCATCTGTGTGTGTGTGTGTGTGTGTGTGTGTGTGTGTGTGTGTATGTGCGTGTGTGTCAGGCCATCTATAAGTCATCTATTAACTGTAGATTAACCTGTTGGCTCCTCCTCCAGAAGTGGGCGTGGTCACCGTGATGTCACCAACCGGTTCGTGATCTCCGGTTTTGAAGCCTTGAGTTTGACCTTCTGGACGTCGCCATTTTGTTTTTTTTGTTGTGGAAACACACAGGAGGCTTATTAAAGTTGTAAAACTAATGTGATACATATTGTCCTTTATATAGATATTGTCCCAGAATGCACTGGGGTCTGATATTAAGACTATATGAAGGTTTCTCATGGCACGTCACCAACTGGGTTTTTATCTTGGACGGAGGAAGGATGGAGGGAGAGATGGAGGGAGAGATGGAGGGAGGGATGGAGGAAGGATGGAGGGAGGGATGGAGGAAGGATGGAGGAAGGATGGAGGAAGGAGGGAGGGAGGAGGGAGGAAGGAGGGAGGGATGGAGGAATGGATGGAGGGAGGGAGGAAGGATGGAGGAAGGAAGGATGGAGGGAGGAGGGAGGAAGGAGGGAGGGAGGAGGGAGGAAGGAGGGAAGGATGGAGGAAGGATGGAGGAAGGAGGGAGGGATGGAGGAATGGATGGAGGGAGGGAGGAAGGATGGAGGAAGGATGGAGGGAGGGATGGATGGAGGAAGGATGGAGGAAGGATGGAGGGAGGGATGGAGGAAGGATGGAGGAAGGATGGAGGGAGGAGGGAGGAAGGAGGGAGGGATGGAGGGAGAGATGGAGGGAGGGATGGATGGATGGAGGGATGGAGGAAGGATGGAGGGAGGGATGGAGGAAGGATGGAGGAAGGATGGAGGGAGGAGGGAGGAAGGAGGGAGGGATGGAGGGAGAGATGGAGGGAGGGATGGAGGAAGGATGGAGGAAGGAGGGAGGAAGGATGGAGGAATGGATGGAGGGAGGGAGGAAGGAGGGAGGAAGGATGGAGGGAGGGATGGAGGAAGGATGGAGGGAGGGATGGAGGGAAGGATGGAGGATGGATGGAGGGAGGGATGGAGGAAGGGGGAGGGATGGAGGAAGGATGGAGGGAGGGAGGGAAGAAGGAGGGAGGAAGGAAGGAAGGATGGAGGGAAGAAGGAGGGAGGAAAGATGGATGACGGTGCTCTGGAGGACAAAGGGAGGAGAAGAGGACTTGTGGACCTCTAATGAGGCGTGAAATGTTATCAGTGACTGGACTAATTATTTCCTCCGCTTCATTAGACGCTGAACTAATCCTGTTAGGAGGAAGAGGAGGAAGAGGAGGAGGAGGAAGAGGGGGAGGAAGAGGAGGAAGAGGAGGAGGAGGAAGAGGAGGAGGAGGAGGAAGAGGAGGAGGAGGGGGAGGAAGAGGAGGAGGAGGAGGAGGAAGAGGGGGAGGAAGAGGAGGAAGAGGAGGAGGAGGAGGAAGAGGAGGATGAGGAGGAGGAGGAGGAGGAGGAGGAAGAGGGGGAGGAAGAGGAGGAAGAGGAGGAAGAGGAGGAGGAGGAAGAGGAGGAAGAGGAGGAAGAGGGGGAGGAGAAGGAGGAGGAAGAGGAGGAAGAGGAGGAGGAAGAGGGGGAGGAGG
This sequence comes from Cyclopterus lumpus, assembly GCF_009769545.1. Lineage (NCBI taxonomy): Eukaryota > Metazoa > Chordata > Actinopteri > Perciformes > Cyclopteridae > Cyclopterus > Cyclopterus lumpus. The sequence goes on from NC_046981.1 coordinate 1,444,675, forward strand.
AAGAGGAGGGGGAGGAGGAGGAGAGAAAGAGGAGAAGAGGGTGGAAGAGGAGGAGGAGGAAGGGAGGAGGAGGAGAGGAGGAGGAGAGGGTGGAAGAGGAGGAGGAGGAAGGGAGGAGGAGGAGAGGAGGAGGAGAGGGTGGAAGAGGAGGAGGAGGAAGGGAGGAGGAGGAGAGAAAGAGGAGAAGAGGGTGGAAGAGGAGGAGGAGGAAGGGAGGAGGAGGAGAGGAGGAGGAGAGGGTGGAAGAGGAGGAGGAGGAAGGGAGGAGGAGGAGAGGAGGAGGAGAGGGTGGAAGAGGAGGGAACAGAAACAAAAGGGGAAGAAATGCAAAAACGGTGGATGAGAGAAAGGGAAGGAAAGGGGGGAGAGTGTGGAGGGACTGATATAAAGTAGAGGCAATTATAGAAGAAGAAACTTTAACAACTACTAGAAGGATGGAAGGAAAAGAGAGAGGAAAGAAAGATGAAGGGATAAAGGAGAAGAAAGACAGAGGAAGATAAAGGGGAAATGGAAGAAGGGTTGAGGGAAATGAGATGGAGGATGGAGGGTTGGAAGAAGAAGTGAGGGATGAAGGGAGAGGGAAAGAAAGACGGAGGACAAAAGGGAAGTTGTTAGTGTAACCACGGCAACGCTTCCAGTCCTCCTAATGAGTCACAACATCCGTTTTAATGTGTCTCTCATGTTTCATGTTTCTCTTCTTCTGATCTTTGAGCTTCATGGACGTGTCGCTGTGTCGAGCTGCTACACACACACACACACACACACACACACACATTTACCTGCTCCGTGATCAAAAGCCAACACAAAATAAGATCAAATACATATATTTGTTATATTTTGTTTGTTTCCATCTCTATGTAACTTGTAACATCTAGCATGTAGCATGCAACATGTAGCATGTTACCACAGTCGTTACGTTGTTGCGTTACGTTGTTGCGTTACGTTGTTGCGTTACTTTGTTGTGTTACGTTGTTGCATTACATTGTTGCGTTACATTGTTGTGTTACATTGTTGCGTTACATTGTTGCGTTACATTGTTGCGTTACATTGTTGTGTTACGTTGTTGTGTTGCGTTGTTGCGTTACATTGTTGCGTTACGTTGTTGTGTTGCGTTACATTGTTGCATTACGTTGTTGCATTACGTTGTTGCATTACGTTGTTGCTTTACGTTGTTGGTTTACGTTGTTGCGTTACGTTGTTGGTTTACGTTGTTGCGTTACATTGTTGCGTTACATTGTTGCGTTACATTGTTGCGTTACATTGTTGCGTTACATTGTTGTGTTGCGTTACGTTGTTGCGTTACGTTGTTGCGTTACGTTGTTGCGTTACGTTGTTGCGTTACGTTGTTGCGTTACGTTGTTGCGTTACGTTGGTGCGTAACGTTGGTGTGTTACGTTACATTGTTACGTTGTTGTGTTACATTGTTGTGCTACGTTGTTGTGTTACATTGTTGTGCTACGTTGGTGCGTTACGTTGGTGTGTTACGTTACATTGTTACGTTGTTGTGTTACATTGTTGTGCTACGTTGGTGCGTTACGTTGGTGTGTTACGTTACATTGTTACGTTGTTGTGTTACATTGTTGTGCTACGTTGGTGCGTTACGTTGGTGTGTTACGTTACATTGTTACGTTGTTGTGTTACATTGTTGTGCTACGTTGTTGTGTTACATTGTTGTGCTACGTTGGTGCGTTACGTTGGTGTGTTACGTTACATTGTTACGTTGTTGTGTTACATTGTTGTGCTACGTTGTTGTGTTACATTGTTGTGCTACGTTGGTGCGTTACGTTGGTGTGTTACATTACATTGTTACGTTGTTGTGTTACATTGTTGTGCTACGTTGGTGCGTTATGTTGGTGTGTTACGTTACGTTGTTGTGTTACGTTGTTGTGTTACGTTGTTGTGTTACGTTGTTGTGTTACGTTGTTGTGTTACGTTGGTGCGTTACGTTGGTGCGTTACGTTGGTGCGTTACGTTGGTGTGTTACGTTACATTGTTACGTTGTTGTGTTACATTGTTGTGCTACGTTGTTGTGTTACATTGTTGTGCTACGTTGGTGCGTTACGTTGGTGTGTTACGTTACATTGTTACGTTGTTGTGTTACATTGTTGTGCTACGTTGTTGTGTTACATTGTTGTGCTACGTTGGTGCGTTACGTTGGTGTGTTACGTTACATTGTTACGTTGTTGTGTTACATTGTTGTGCTACGTTGGTGCGTTATGTTGGTGTGTTACGTTACGTTGTTGTGTTACGTTGTTGTGTTACGTTGTTGTGTTACGTTGTTGTGTTACGTTGGTGCGTTACGTTGGTGCGTTACGTTGGTGTGTTACGTTGGTGTGTTACATTGGTGTGTTGCGTTACGTTGTTGGTGTGTTACATTGGTGTGTTGCGTTACATTGTTGTGTTATGTTGTTGGTGCGTTACGTTGGTGCATTACGTTGGTGCATTACGCTGGTGTGTTACGTTGTTGTGTTACATTGTTGTGCTACGTTGGTGCGTTACGTTGGTGCGTTACATTTGTGCGTTACGTTGGTGCGTTACGTTGGTGCACTACGTTGGTGCACTACGTTGGTGCACTACGTTGGTGCGTTACGTTGTTGCGTTACGTTGTTGCGTTACGTTGTTGCGTTACGTTGTTGCGTTACGTTGTTGCGTTACGTTGGTGCGTTACGTTGGTGCGTAACGTTGGTGTGTTACGTTACGTTGTTACGTTGTTGTGTTACATTGTTGTGCTACGTTGTTGTGTTACATTGTTGTGCTACGTTGGTGCGTTACGTTGGTGTGTTACGTTACATTGTTACGTTGTTGTGTTACATTGTTGTGCTACGTTGGTGCGTTATGTTGGTGTGTTACGTTGTTGCATGGGATGAAGAAACTTTAACAACTACTAGAAGGATGGAAGGAAAAGAGAGAGGAAAGAAAGATGAAGGGATAAAGGAGAAGAAAGACAGAGGAAGATAAAGGGGAAATGGAAGAAGGGTTGAGGGAAATGAGATGGAGGATGGAGGGTTGGAAGAAGAAGTGAGGGATGAAGGGAGAGGGAAAGAAAGACGGAGGACAAAAGGGAAGTTGTTAGTGTAACCACGGCAACGCTTCCAGTCCTCCTAATGAGTCACAACATCCGTTTTAATGTGTCTCTCATGTTTCATGTTTCTCTTCTTCTGATCTTTGAGCTTCATGGACGTGTCGCTGTGTCGAGCTGCTACACACACACACACACACACACACACACACACACATTTACCTGCTCCGTGATCAAAAGCCAACACAAAATAAGATCAAATACATATATTTGTTATATTTTGTTTGTTTCCATCTCTATGTAACTTGTAACATCTAGCATGTAGCATGCAACATGTAGCATGTTACCACAGTCGTTACGTTGTTGCGTTACGTTGTTGCGTTACGTTGTTGCGTTACGTTGTTGCGTTACGTTGTTGCGTTACTTTGTTGTGTTACGTTGTTGCATTACATTGTTGCGTTACATTGTTGTGTTACATTGTTGCGTTACATTGTTGCGTTACATTGTTGTGTTACGTTGTTGTGTTGCGTTGTTGCGTTACATTGTTGCGTTACGTTGTTGTGTTGCGTTACATTGTTGCATTACGTTGTTGCATTACGTTGTTGCATTACGTTGTTGCTTTACGTTGTTGGTTTACGTTGTTGCGTTACGTTGTTGCTTTACGTTGTTGGTTTACGTTGTTGCGTTACATTGTTGCGTTACATTGTTGCGTTACATTGTTGCGTTACATTGTTGCGTTACATTGTTGTGTTGCGTTACGTTGTTGCGTTACGTTGTTGCGTTACGTTGTTGCGTTACGTTGTTGCGTTACGTTGTTGCGTTACGTTGGTGCGTAACGTTGGTGTGTTACGTTACATTGTTACGTTGTTGTGTTACATTGTTGTGCTACGTTGTTGTGTTACATTGTTGTGCTACGTTGGTGCGTTACGTTGGTGTGTTACGTTACATTGTTACGTTGTTGTGTTACATTGTTGTGCTACGTTGGTGCGTTACGTTGGTGTGTTACGTTACATTGTTACGTTGTTGTGTTACATTGTTGTGCTACGTTGGTGCGTTACGTTGGTGTGTTACGTTACATTGTTACGTTGTTGTGTTACATTGTTGTGCTACGTTGTTGTGTTACATTGTTGTGCTACGTTGGTGCGTTACGTTGGTGTGTTACGTTACATTGTTACGTTGTTGTGTTACATTGTTGTGCTACGTTGTTGTGTTACATTGTTGTGCTACGTTGGTGCGTTACGTTGGTGTGTTACATTACATTGTTACGTTGTTGTGTTACATTGTTGTGCTACGTTGGTGCGTTATGTTGGTGTGTTACGTTACGTTGTTGTGTTACGTTGTTGTGTTACGTTGTTGTGTTACGTTGTTGTGTTACGTTGTTGTGTTACGTTGGTGCGTTACGTTGGTGCGTTACGTTGGTGCGTTACGTTGGTGTGTTACGTTACATTGTTACGTTGTTGTGTTACATTGTTGTGCTACGTTGTTGTGTTACATTGTTGTGCTACGTTGTTGTGTTACATTGTTGTGCTACGTTGGTGCGTTACGTTGGTGTGTTACGTTACATTGTTACGTTGTTGTGTTACATTGTTGTGCTACGTTGGTGCGTTATGTTGGTGTGTTACGTTACGTTGTTGTGTTACGTTGTTGTGTTACGTTGTTGTGTTACGTTGTTGTGTTACGTTGGTGCGTTACGTTGGTGCGTTACGTTGGTGTGTTACGTTGGTGTGTTACATTGGTGTGTTGCGTTACGTTGTTGGTGTGTTACATTGGTGTGTTGCGTTACATTGTTGTGTTATGTTGTTGGTGCGTTACGTTGGTGCATTACGCTGGTGTGTTACGTTGTTGTGTTACATTGTTGTGCTACGTTGGTGCGTTACGTTGGTGCGTTACATTTGTGCGTTACGTTGGTGCGTTACGTTGGTGCACTACGTTGGTGCACTACGTTGGTGCACTACGTTGTTGCGTTACGTTGTTGCGTTACGTTGTTGCGTTACGTTGTTGCGTTACGTTGTTGCGTTACGTTGTTGCGTTACGTTGTTGCGTTACGTTGGTGCGTTACGTTGGTGCGTAACGTTGGTGTGTTACGTTACGTTGTTACGTTGTTGTGTTACATTGTTGTGCTACGTTGTTGTGTTACATTGTTGTGCTACGTTGGTGCGTTACGTTGGTGTGTTACGTTACATTGTTACGTTGTTGTGTTACATTGTTGTGCTACGTTGGTGCGTTATGTTGGTGTGTTACGTTGTTGCGTTACGTTGTTGCGTTACGTTGTTGCGTTACGTTGTTGCGTTACGTTGTTGCGTTACGTTGTTGCGTTACGTTGTTGCGTTACGTTGGTGCGTTACGTTGGTGCGTAACGTTGGTGTGTTACGTTACGTTGTTACGTTGTTGTGTTACATTGTTGTGCTACGTTGTTGTGTTACATTGTTGTGCTACGTTGGTGCGTTACGTTGGTGTGTTACGTTACATTGTTACGTTGTTGTGTTACATTGTTGTGCTACGTTGGTGCGTTATGTTGGTGTGTTACGTTACGTTGTTGTGTTACGTTTGTGCGTTATGTTGGTGTGTTACATTGGTGCGCTACGTTGGTGCGCTACGTTGGTGCGTTACGTTGGTGCTCTACGTTGGTGCGCTACGTTGGTGCGCTACGTTGGTGCGCTACGTTGGTGCGCTACGTTGGTGCGCTACGTTGGTGCGCTACGTTGGTGCGCTACGTTGGTGCGCTACGTTGGTGCGTTACGTTGGTGCGTTACGTTGGTGCGTTACGTTAGTGCGTTACGTTGGTGCACTACGTTGGTGCACTACGTTGGTGCGTTACGTTGGTGCACTACGTTGGTGCGTTACGTTGGTGCGTTACGTTGGTGCGTTACGTTGGTGCGTTACGTTAGTGCGTTACGTTGGTGCGTTACGTTGGTGCACTACGTTGGTGCGTTACGTTGGTGCACTACGTTGGTGCGTTACGTTGGTGCGCTACGTTGGTGCGTTACGTTGGTGCGCTACGTTGGTGCGCTACGTTGGTGCACTACGTTGGTGCGTTACGTTGGTGCGCTACGTTGGTGCGTTACGTTGGTGCACTACGTTGGTGCGTTACGTTGGTGCACTACGTTGGTGCGCTACGTTGGTGCGTTACGTTGGTGCACTACGTTGGTGCACTACGTTGGTGCACTACGTTGGTGCGTTACGTTGGTGCATTACGTTGGTGCACTACGTTGGTGCACTACGTTGGTGCACTACGTTGGTGCGTTACGTTGGTGCATTACGTTGGTGCGTTACGTTGGTGCGTTACGTTGGTGCACTACGTTGGTGCGTTACGTTGGTGCGTTACGTTGGTGCACTACGTTGGTGCACTACGTTGGTGCGTTACGTTGGTGCATTACGTTGGTGCACTACGTTGGTGCGTTACGTTGGTGCATTACGTTGGTGCACTACGTTGGTGCACTACGTTGGTGCACTACGTTGTTGCGTTACGTTGTTGCGTTACGTTGGTGCGTAACGTTGGTGTGTTACGTTACATTGTTACGTTGTTGTGTTACATTGTTGTGCTACGTTGTTGTGTTACATTGTTGTGCTACGTTGGTGCGTTACGTTGGTGTGTTACGTTACATTGTTACGTTGTTGTGTTACATTGTTGTGCTACGTTGGTGCGTTACGTTGGTGTGTTACGTTACATTGTTACGTTGTTGTGTTACATTGTTGTGCTACGTTGGTGCGTTACGTTGGTGTGTTACGTTACATTGTTACGTTGTTGTGTTACATTGTTGTGCTACGTTGTTGTGTTACATTGTTGTGCTACGTTGGTGCGTTACGTTGGTGTGTTACGTTACATTGTTACGTTGTTGTGTTACATTGTTGTGCTACGTTGTTGTGTTACATTGTTGTGCTACGTTGGTGCGTTACGTTGGTGTGTTACATTACATTGTTACGTTGTTGTGTTACATTGTTGTGCTACGTTGGTGCGTTATGTTGGTGTGTTACGTTACGTTGTTGTGTTACGTTGTTGTGTTACGTTGTTGTGTTACGTTGTTGTGTTACGTTGTTGTGTTACGTTGGTGCGTTACGTTGGTGCGTTACGTTGGTGCGTTACGTTGGTGTGTTACGTTACATTGTTACGTTGTTGTGTTACATTGTTGTGCTACGTTGTTGTGTTACATTGTTGTGCTACGTTGTTGTGTTACATTGTTGTGCTACGTTGGTGCGTTACGTTGGTGTGTTACGTTACATTGTTACGTTGTTGTGTTACATTGTTGTGCTACGTTGGTGCGTTATGTTGGTGTGTTACGTTACGTTGTTGTGTTACGTTGTTGTGTTACGTTGTTGTGTTACGTTGTTGTGTTACGTTGGTGCGTTACGTTGGTGCGTTACGTTGGTGTGTTACGTTGGTGTGTTACATTGGTGTGTTGCGTTACGTTGTTGGTGTGTTACATTGGTGTGTTGCGTTACATTGTTGTGTTATGTTGTTGGTGCGTTACGTTGGTGCATTACGTTGGTGCATTACGCTGGTGTGTTACGTTGTTGTGTTACATTGTTGTGCTACGTTGGTGCGTTACGTTGGTGCGTTACATTTGTGCGTTACGTTGGTGCGTTACGTTGGTGCACTACGTTGGTGCACTACGTTGGTGCACTACGTTGTTGCGTTACGTTGTTGCGTTACGTTGTTGCGTTACGTTGTTGCGTTACGTTGTTGCGTTACGTTGTTGCGTTACGTTGTTGCGTTACGTTGGTGCGTTACGTTGGTGCGTAACGTTGGTGTGTTACGTTACGTTGTTACGTTGTTGTGTTACATTGTTGTGCTACGTTGTTGTGTTACATTGTTGTGCTACGTTGGTGCGTTACGTTGGTGTGTTACGTTACATTGTTACGTTGTTGTGTTACATTGTTGTGCTACGTTGGTGCGTTATGTTGGTGTGTTACGTTGTTGCGTTACGTTGTTGCGTTACGTTGTTGCGTTACGTTGTTGCGTTACGTTGTTGCGTTACGTTGTTGCGTTACGTTGGTGCGTTACGTTGGTGCGTTACGTTGGTGCGTAACGTTGGTGTGTTACGTTACGTTGTTACGTTGTTGTGTTACATTGTTGTGCTACGTTGTTGTGTTACATTGTTGTGCTACGTTGGTGCGTTACGTTGGTGTGTTACGTTACATTGTTACGTTGTTGTGTTACATTGTTGTGCTACGTTGGTGCGTTATGTTGGTGTGTTACGTTACGTTGTTGTGTTACGTTTGTGCGTTATGTTGGTGTGTTACATTGGTGCGCTACGTTGGTGCGCTACGTTGGTGCGTTACGTTGGTGCTCTACGTTGGTGCGCTACGTTGGTGCGCTACGTTGGTGCGCTACGTTGGTGCGCTACGTTGGTGCGCTACGTTGGTGCGCTACGTTGGTGCGCTACGTTGGTGCGCTACGTTGGTGCGCTACGTTGGTGCGCTACGTTGGTGCGTTACGTTGGTGCGTTACGTTAGTGCGTTACGTTGGTGCACTACGTTGGTGCACTACGTTGGTGCGTTACGTTGGTGCACTACGTTGGTGCGTTACGTTGGTGCGTTACGTTAGTGCGTTACGTTGGTGCGTTACGTTGGTGCGTTACGTTGGTGCGTTACGTTAGTGCGTTACGTTGGTGCGTTACGTTGGTGCACTACGTTGGTGCGTTACGTTGGTGCACTACGTTGGTGCGTTACGTTGGTGCGCTACGTTGGTGCGCTACGTTGGTGCACTACGTTGGTGCGTTACGTTGGTGCGCTACGTTGGTGCGTTACGTTGGTGCACTACGTTGGTGCGTTACGTTGGTGCACTACGTTGGTGCGCTACGTTGGTGCGTTACGTTGGTGCACTACGTTGGTGCGCTACGTTGGTGCACTACGTTGGTGCACTACGTTGGTGCGTTACGTTGGTGCATTACGTTGGTGCACTACGTTGGTGCACTACGTTGGTGCGTTACGTTGGTGCACTACGTTGGTGCACTACGTTGGTGCACTACGTTGGTGCACTACGTTGGTGCACTACGTTGGTGCACTACGTTGGTGCGTTACGTTGGTGCATTACGTTGGTGCACTACGTTGGTGCACTACGTTGGTGCGTTACGTTGGTGCATTACGTTGGTGCGTTACGTTGGTGCGTTACGTTGGTGCGTTACGTTGGTGCACTACGTTGGTGCGTTACGTTGGTGCATTACGTTGGTGCACTACGTTGGTGCACTACGTTGGTGCACTACGTTGGTGCGTTACGTTGGTGCGTTACGTTGGTGCGTTACGTTGGTGCACTACGTTGGTGCGTTACGTTGGTGCACTACGTTGGTGCGTTACGTTGGTGCACTACGTTGGTGCACTATGTTGGTGCACTACGTTGGTGCACTACGTTGGTGCGTTACGTTGGTGCGTTACGTTGGTGCACTACGTTGGTGCACTACGTTGGTGCACTACGTTGGTGCACTACGTTGGTGCGTTACGTTGGTGCGTTACGTTGGTGCGTTACGTTGGTGCACTACGTTGGTGCGTTACGTTGGTGCACTACGTTGGTGCACTACGTTGGTGCACTATGTTGGTGCACTACGTTGGTGCACTACGTTGGTGCGTTACGTTGGTGCGTTACGTTGGTGCACTACGTTGGTGCACTACGTTGGTGCACTACGTTGGTGCACTACGTTGGTGCGTTACGTTGGTGCACTACGTTGGTGCACTACGTTGTTGCGTTACGTTACGTTGTTACGTTACGTTGTTACGTTACGTTGTTGTGTTTGTCCACCTTCAACATTATTTGTTATTTGCTTTGGTTTAGATTTCATCTCTGAAACATTTTGCTTTGTATTCTCCAGTCTGTTTACTGAAAGGCAGAAAGATCAGTTGTGTGTTTGTGTGTGAGTTTGGAACTGTCTTTGGCAGCATCTTCTGTTTGTGTGTGTGTGTGTGTCTGTCTGTGTCTGTGTGTGTGTGTGTGTGTGTTATATGTGTCCGGTGCCTTATCTCTTCCAGTCGCAGGCTGTGGAGCCCGGCGGAACATTCCACCAGCTCTGAACACAACGCCAGCTGGCATTCACACACACACACACACACACACACACACACACACACACACACACACACACACACACAGTAGCCTCACAAAACCATGCTTTTGGCCATCACACATCTGAGGATACACCCGGGGCAGCCGACAGGAAAGAGCCAGAGAGGGTGAGGGCAGAGAAGAAGAAGAAGAAGAAGAAACACGAGGAATGAGAGAAGAGTTTCAAATCATCTCCATCTTCTCAAACGCTCTCCTGTGTTTGATCAAAGCCGCCTGACACTTCTTTATGTGTGTGTGTGCGTGTGTGTAAGTGCGTGTGTGTGTGTGCGTGCGTGTGTGTGTGTATGTGCGCGTGTGTGTGTGTATGTGCGTGCGTGTGTGTATGTGCGTGTGTGTGTGTGCGTGCGTGCGAGTGTGTGTGTATGTGCTTGCGTGTGTGTATGTGCGTGTGTGTGCGTGTGTGTCCTAATCACATCAAAATATTAATATTATTATTATTATTATTATATTAATTCACTTATTTTTAATATTGAGGTCTTCACAAAAAATGTTTTGAAGGCAACGGTAAAAATATTTGTAGAAAACAAACATTGTCCTGTTTTCTAGTTCAGCCAGTGTGTGTGTGTGTGTGTGTGTGTGTGTGTGTGTGTGTGTGTGTGTGTGTGTGTGGGTGAGAGAGTGTGTCTGTGTGTGTGTGTGTGTGTCTGTGTGTGTGTGTGTGTGTGTGTGTGTGTGTGTGTGTGTGTGTCTGTGTGTCTGTGTGTCTGTGTGTGTGTGTGTCTGTGTGTGTGTGTGTGTGTGTGTGTGTTTGTGACCGTTTAACCATCCTTGCCCTGAAGGCTAAAAACAACAAAAACAACAAAGAAGACAACAAAATGGCCGCCACATATCTTCACTCAAACACTCTCCAGCCTGGAAGCTACTTTGAAAATCTCCTCCTCCTCTTCATCCTCCTCCTCTTCATCCTCCTCTTCATCCCTGAACAAACCAACAAGCTCCAGAGGGAAGAACCCAAAGAGAAACATCGTCTCTTCTTCTGGATCACAACGATCATCATTTATATTTCACAAGTGCATCAATAAGTCATCAGGCGTGTAACAAGAAATGTCCCCACACCTCCAGAACAACGCTGTTCAGCAGGGTGTGTGTGTGTGTGTGTGTGTGTGTGTGTGTGTGTGTGTGTGTGTGTGTGTGTGTAAAGGACTAACCCAGACGTTGACCTCTGAGGATCTTGGATATTGATGATAATAAACATGAGTCCTTCCCTCTTAAGCAAAAGGAAACGAGGAGTCGACATCAAAGCAGCTTGTTGACGTTTCGCTGATGAAAAACAAATCTATCGACTCTTTCAGCGCATAAAGAATTCATAAACGCCGACTGAACGTTCCTGAAACACGTCTCAGCTGACGAGGAAAACAACATATGGAGGAAATAATGTTGTTTTAAAAAATAAACTTCACCAAAATCTCATTATTTTCGTCACTTTTTACTCAGAACTTGACCTGTGAAGCACTAATGAATATAGATGGATGAATGGATGAATGAATGGATGAATATATGGATGATGGATGAATGAATGGACGGATGGATGGATGAAAGGATGGATGAATGAATGGATGGACGGATGAACGGATGGATGAATATATGGATGATGGATGAATTAATGGACGGATGGATGGATGAAAGGATGGATGAATGAATGGATGGACGGATGAACGGATGGATGAATATATGGATGATGGATGAATGAATGGATGGACGGATGGATGAATATATAGATGGATGAATGAATGGATGAATGGATGGATGAATATATGGATGGATGGATGAATGAATGGACGGATGGATGAATATATGGATGGATGGATGAATGAATGGACGGATGGATGAAAGGATGGATGAATATATGGATGAATGGGTGGATGAATATATGGATGATGGATGAATGAATGGACGGATGGATGGATGAATGGATGGATGAATATATGGATGAATGGATGGACGGATGGATGAATATATAGATGGATGAATGAATGGATGAATGGATGGATGAATATATGGATGGATGGATGAATGGACGGATGGATGAAAGGATGGATGAATATATGGATGAATGGGTGGATGAATATATGGATGAATGGATGGACGGATGGATGCATGAATGGAGGGATGGAGGATGGATGAGCGGATGGATGAATATATGGATGGATGGATGAATGGATGGACGGATGGATGAATATATGGATGGATGGATGAATGGATGGAAGGATGGATGCATGAATGGAGGGATGGATGGAGGATGGATGAATATATGGATGGATGGATGAATGGATGGACGGATGGATGCATGAATGGAGGATGGATGAATATATGGACGGACGGATGGATGAATATATGGATGGATGAATGGATGGACGGATGGATGCATGAATGGAGGGATGGAGGATGGATGAACAGATGGATGAATATATGGATGGATGCATGAATGGAGGATGGATGAATATATGGACGGACGGATGGATGAATATATGGATGGATGGATGGACGGACGGATGGATGAATGAATAGATGTATGGACGGACGGATGGATGAATATATGGATGAATATATGGATGGATGGATGGATGGATGAATATATGGATGAATATATGGATGGATGGATGGACGGACGGATGGATGAATGAATAGATGTATGGACGGACGGATGGATGAATATATGGATGGATGGATGGACGGACGGATGGATGAATGAATAGATGTATGGACGGACGGATGGATGAATATATGGATGGATGGATGAATGAATGAATAGATGTATGGACGGACGGATGGATGAATATATGGATGGATGGATGGATGAATGGATGAACGGATGGATGGATGAATGGATGGAGGATGGATGAATGGATGGATGAATATATGGATGGATGAATGGATGGATGGATGAATAGATATATGGACGGACGGATGGATGAATATATGGATGGATGGATGGATGAATGGATGAACGGATGGATGGATGAATGGATGGAGGATGGATGAACGGATGGATGAATATATGGATGGATGAATGGATGGATGGATGGATGAATGAATAGATATATGGACGGACGGATGGATGAATATATGGATGGATGGATGAATGAATAGATGGATGGATGGATGGATGGATGAACGGACAGACTGTGCTGATGCTTTCTCTGAGAAGAGATTGGATGGTTGCGTCTGAATCCGTAGGTTGTCATGGTTACGTGCCCTTTGCCAGTTTGTTTGTAGCATGGAGCTAGTGGCGCTAAAGGGCTGAAAACGACCGATAGGATGATCAGGTTTCATCTTCATATCTGGTGGTCTGGCTCTGGTTGGGTTTAATATCATCATAATATTGGTTCAGTAGATATTAGTGCAATGTACGCTCTACCCACATGGGGGGGTAGTCTGGTTTTATCAGATTGTAAAGCCCTCTGAGGCAAATTCGTAATTTGTGATATTGGGCTATATAAAATAAACTGAATTGAATTATTATAACATCATTATGTTATATTTTATTATATTGCGTTTTTTTTGGCTTCTACATCTGCCAAGTCTCTCTGGTTATATAAAGATACAAATAAAATGAATGAATGTAAACAAAAACTAAAGAGAGTCGAAACAACGCCTATGTTGAACACACAAACGGGGTACACACACACACACACACACACACACACACACACACACACACAGGACCCTCAGGGTGTGAGCCGTTCTGTCAGAGCTGATTTGAGGCCAGTGTCGCAAACACAGAACCTGCTTCATATTGGATTACCAGGAAGAGAGTGCGTGCGTGTGTGTGTGTGAATGTGTGTGTGTGTGTGTGGGAATGTGTGTGTGCGTGGACATCTACACTTGTGTTGTCCCTAAAGCAGCGTGTGACTCCCAAATAAAGTTTAGTCCTTTAATGTAACTGTGTGTGTGTGTCTCAGGTTCATTGTCATGTTACATTTACCTCTGCATGTGTGCTTTAACTCGTCAGGCCAGTAGGTCACGTCTTTACGCGTGTGTGTGTGTGTCGTCCTTCTGTCTTTGTGAGGACCAGTTGATTTCTACACCGTGTGAGGACGCGTTTGGAAACAGTTTGTTGACACACAGTACGTCATTCCCAAAGACTAAGTTCAACAAAGCTGTTTTGTTTTTTGGTAAGTCACTTTATATAATACATAATAATGTCACACACACACAAGGCATCAACTCATATTCTTAAATTATGAAAACTTAAACTCAATTCACTGTACGAATATGAGTCCATGTGTTGAAGGAGGCATGTGGGTCAGGTACCCTGGGACTGCTGTGTGACAGCTGGCAATGTGTGTGTGTGTGGCAGATGGACTGGTCAGACTGGACCATCAGTGACCTTCTGGTGGGACCACCATGATAGTCACATTGGTCGATTTCAGCCTGACGAGGTGAATTTAATATGCTGGCATATTATTACTTTGTTTACAGGGAGAGAAGCCTCAGGAAAGGTATTTTGTGTTATAGAGGACTCTGTAGGGATAACCCTAACCAGCCTGTAGGGATAACCCTAACCAGCCTGTAGGGAATAACCCTAACCAGCCTGTAGGGATAACCCTAACCGGCCTGTAGGGATAACCCTAACCGGCCTGTAGGGATAACCCTAACCAGCCTGTAGGGATAACCCTAACCGGCCTGTAGGGATAACCCTAACCAGCCTGTAGGGAATAACCCTAACCAGCCTGTAGGGATAACCCTAACCAGCCTGTAGGGATAACCCTAACCAGCCTGTAGGGAATAACCCTAACCGGCCTGTAGGGAATAACCCTAACCAGCCTGTAGGGATAACCCTAACCGGCCTGTAGGGAATAACCCTAACCAGCCTGTAAACTCTTTCTGCCAAAGCTTTAAAAACAAGCGTAATTAAATGTAATGGATGAGAGGGGTGACAGGAAGTTCAGAGTGATATTAGCTTAGAGTCGCACTAAAATCCTGCACGAAGCTGCCGGCAGGAAAATTTTGAATATCCACAATATCTTCTTTTGTGTGTGTGTGTGTGTGTGTGTGTGTGTGTGTGTGTGTGTGTGTGTGTGTGTGTAACCGCCTCATCACAAGACACTTTTTTCACATACTGGTTTTCATGGGCCGTCGTCTTTTCACTGCTTTGTTTTCTTATTATTTCATTTGAGTTATTTATTTTATTGATTTGTTATTCCTTAGTTTCATTGTATTGTGGGGGAGGAGGAGGAGGAGGAAGAAGTTCAGGGCTGAAAACTAGAGAGGAAGTCATTTCTTTTAAATTCGGCACTGCGACCTTGACTTGAGATCTCCTCCTGGGGGGGTTCAGAGCCCGAGGGAGAGGAGGAGGAGGAGGAGGAGGAGGAGCGTCACGGTGCAGATTGACAGGCTGCTGAGATGAGTGAAGGTCACCAACAGAAGTTCCTCCTGGTTCTCCAGCATAACGGTTCTCTCTCGTCCAACCTGAACATCACAGGAGGGGAAGCATCGGGACCACGAGCACCAGGACCTGGACCTCCTGAACAAGTCTTGTAGTCTGGTGCTTTTGACCCGGACTGCCCCATGAGCTGCATCCCATAATACACATTGGGAGTCACACGGATGACTCTTCACCAACTTCTAACTGCTTTATGAACACAAAGGACAAATATAGAAGATGTTAGAAGTGTTCTTAATTATCTACTTTAATCCTGGAGACCAACAGATCACCTGAATAATAGTTCATTTAACATGGACCAGCCCCGGAACCGGGTTTAAGGGTTAGAGGAGAGGAGGAGGAG
>NC_046981.1:1467976-1475476 GCF_009769545.1 Cyclopterus lumpus
CCTGGACGGCGGCCGGTCTCCGCAGGCACCGCGGCGGCAGCGCCACCGTCAGCTCGTACATCGCGATGAACTCCCGGTCCAGCGCTTTGGCGGAGACCAGACCCAGGTGCCCCCGGTGGTTCCGGTCCCCGCGGTGCTGAATGAGCCTGAAATCCGACGCGTAGTCCCCCGTCAGGCGGGCAGTGAGGACCGCGCCGGGGCAGCCGCCGGCTCCCACCGGGAGCAGCACCCCGTCCACCGGCGTCCCGGCCGGGGAGTTCTCCGCTACCTGTCCGTAGTAGCGCGCGGGGCTCACCGGGGAGCCGAGCAGCAGCAGGTGGAGCACGAGCACCGGACCGGAAGCAGCTGCGCTCATGTTCCCATCAATCAGGAGCGGAGGGTTCTCCAAGAGGTTCTACTTCAAAGGGTTCTCCAAGAGGTTCTACTTCAAAGGGTTCTCCAAGAGGTTCTACTTCAAAGGGTTGTCCAAGAGGTTCTACTTCAAAGGGTTCTCCAAGAGGTTCTACTTCAAAGGGTTCTCCAAGAGGTTCTACTTCAAAGGGTTCTCCAAGAGGTTCTACTTCAAAGGGTTCTAACTCTCTTTCATTAGCAGAGAAGTTATTAATATTTTCTCTAATTAGCTCCTCAATCCGATATTTGATATTCCAGTTAATTCATCAACCAATCAAAAAACACTTTTAGAGAATATTTCTCCTCCGGTGATTTAAATAACAAAATGACGTCACAGGAGTGATATTAAAATGTGCTCTCTTTAAATAGTTCCTCCAGCGGAGGATGGAGCCGACTGACGGCACCGGGACACCGAGCAGACCTCCATGTGGCTGCGCGGCCCCGCCCAGCCAGGAGGAGAGGGACCAATCACCGAGCGGGGTTAGGGTCTGAGTGACAGGGTCGAAAGACCCGCCCACTGACATGCTGAATCAGCTGATGGGGGAGAAACAGAGGGAAGAGGAGAGGGGGGGAGAGAGAGGAGGGGAGAGAGAGAGAGGGGGAGAGACACACGCAGAGAGCGAGAGAGAGATGGGGGAGAGAGAGGAGGAGAGACACAGAGAGAGAGAGAGAGAGAGGAGGGGAGAGACACACGCAGAGAGAGAGAGGAGGGGAGAGAGAGAGAGGGGGAGAGACACACGCAGAGAGAGAGAGAGAGAGGAGGGGGGAGAGAGAGGAGGAGAGACACAGAGAGAGAGAGAGAGAGAGAGAGAGGAGGGGAGAGACACACGCAGAGAGAGAGAGAGGAGGGGAGAGAGAGAGGGGGGAGACACAGAGAGAGAGAGAGAGAGAGAGGGAGAGACACACACAGAGAGAGAGAGAGAGGAGGGGAGAGAGAGAGAGAGGAGGAGAGACACAGAGAGAGAGAGAGAGAGGGAGAGACACACGCAGAGAGAGAGAGAGAGAGAGGGGGGAGACACAGAGAGAGAGAGGGAGAGACACACACAGAGAGAGAGAGAGGAGGGGAGAGAGAGAGAGGAGGAGAGACACAGAGAGAGAGAGAGAGGGAGAGACACACGCAGAGAGAGAGAGAGGAGGGGAGAGAGAGGAGGGGAGAGAGAGAGAGGGGGAGAGACACACGCAGAGAGCGAGAGAGAGATGGGGGAGAGAGAGGAGGAGAGACACAGAGAGAGAGAGAGAGGGGAGAGAGAGAGGGGGGAGACACAGAGAGAGAGAGAGAGAGGGAGAGACACACGCAGAGAGCGAGAGAGAGATGGGGGAGAGAGAGGAGGAGAGACACAGAGAGAGAGAGAGAGGAGGGGAGAGACACACGCAGAGAGAGAGAGAGGAGGGGAGAGAGAGAGGGGGGAGACACAGAGAGAGAGAGGGAGAGACACACGCAGAGAGAGAGAGAGAGAGGGGGGGAGAGACACACGCAGAGAGAGAGAGAGGAGGGGAGAGAGAGAGAGAGAGAGAGGGAGAGACACACGCAGAGAGAGAGAGAGAGGAGGGGAGAGAGAGAGAGGAGGAGAGACACAGAGAGAGAGAGGAGGAGAGACACACGCAGAGAGAGAGAGAGGAGGGGAGAGAGAGGAGGAGAGAGAGAGAGAGAGAGAGAGGGGGAGAGAGATACAGTGAGAGAGGATTCAAGCAGCTTCTATGTGTTAAGAGTGAACATGAGCAGGTGGAGGTGTGGAGGAGTTAGTGAGGGGAGGAGTTAGTGAGGGGAGGAGTTAGTGAGGGGAGGAGTCTAATGCACCCGGAGGAGCTCCTCACATCCTTTCATCACATGAGGAGCGACTCACCACTAACCAGTTCAATTAGGCCAAAGGTGTCAGCTGGTGGAGCAGTGAGGGAGCTGGTGAGGGAGCAGGTGAGGGAGCAGGTGAGGGAGCTGGTGAGGGAGCAGGTGAGGGAGCAGGAGAGGGAGCAGGTGAGGGAGCAGGTGAGGGAGCAGGAGAGGGAGCAGGTGAGGGAGCAGGAGAGGGAGCAGGTGAGGGAGCAGGTGAGGGAGCTGGTGAGGGAGCAGGAGAGGGAGCTGGTGAGGGAGCAGATGAGGGAGCAGATGAGGGAGCAGGTGAGGGAGCTGGAGAGGGAGCTGGTGAGGGAGCAGGAGAGGTAGCAGGAGAGGGAGCAGGTGAGGGAGCAGGTGAGAGAGCAGGTGAGGGACCAGGAGAGGGACCAGGAGAGGGACCAGGAGAGGGACCAGGTGAGGGAGCAGGAGAGGGAGCAGGTGAGGGAGCAGGAGAGGGACCAGGAGAGGGACCAGGTGAGGGAGCAGGAGAGGGAGCAGGTGAGGGAGCAGGAGATGGAGCAGGTGAGGGAGCAGGTGAGGGAGCAGGAGAGGGAGCAGGAGAGGGAGCAGGTGAGGGAGCAGGTGAGGGAGCGTGTGCAGATGAATAACTCCAAAATGACATTTTTAATTAAGTGGTATTTCTTTTTAAGTACTCACACACACACGCACGCACGCACAAACACTCACACACTCACACACACACACAGTCACACACACACACACTCACACACTCACACACACTCACACACTCACACACTCACACACTCACACACACACACTCACACACTCACACACTCACACACACACACTCACACACTCACACACACACACACTCACTTTCACACACACACACTCTTTGAAGCTATTTCCACTCTCATAATGTGTTCAAAGAGCTGTCACTCACCTCCAGACTGACAGGTGTGAGTGACATGTCAGATGTATTTGTTTGTTTTCTGCATGAAATAACTTTAGTTAAGAATTGAAAATAAATAATAATAATAATTCTGTCACCGGAAAGTTTTCCACAAACAACGAGTTGCTGAATTAAAACAACTATAACTTTAACCAACGTGGAAACATAAATTTACCTTTTGTATCTCTTTGTGAAGAATAAAGAAACTGAGATGTTGTGTTGTCTGATTTATAAACAGGTCAGTGAACGCCCCTAAGTGTGACTTTACACTTCAAACACCATTAAAGTAATTTTAATGAAGGGAACCTGGAGAACCATAAACACAGAGGTTATGTTTAATAACTCAAGGGAAGCATCCCATTGGCTGTTGGAGAAGCTGACTTCCTGTTAGAGAAGAACAAACAATACGTGCAACATACAGGCTGACCTGGGACCAGTGACGCTGTTACTGTCACACTGTTGCTCTAATGCTGAGGTCCTCCAACCAGCCTCCACCCGGCAGCCTCCACCCAGCTACCTCCACCCTGCAGCCTCCACCCAGCTACCTCCACCCTGCAGGCTCCACCCAGCTACCTCCACCCTGCTACCTCCACCCGGCAGCCTCCACCCTGCAGCCTCCACCCTGCTACCTCCACCCGGCAGCCTCCACCCAGCTACCTCCACCCTGCAGCCTCCACCCTGCTACCTCCACCCGGCAGCCTCCACCCAGCTACCTCCACCCGGCAGCCTCCACCCTGCTACCTCCACCCGGCAGCCTCCACCCTGCAGCCTCCACCCTGCTACCTCCACCCGGCAGCCTACACCCTGCAGCCTCCACCCTGCAGCTTCCACCCTGCTACCTCCACCCTGCTGCCTCCACCCTGCAGCCTCCACCCTGCAGCCTCCACCTTGCTGCCTCCACCCTGATACACCACCCTGCTACCTCCACCCTGCTGCCTCCACCCTGCTGCCTCCACCCTGCAGCCTCCACCCTGCTACCTCCACCCTGCAGCCTCCACCCTGCTGCCTCCACCCTGCTACACCACCCTGCTACCTCCACCCTGCTACACCACCCTGCAGCCTCCACCCTGCTACACCACCCTGCTACACCACCCTGCTGCACCACCCTGCTACCTCCACCCTGCTGCCTCCACCCTGCTGCACCACCCTGCTACCTCCACCCTGCTGCCTCCACCCTGCAGCCTCCACCCTGCTGCCACCACATCAGGAGGTGCTGCTCGGATGAACAGTGACGTGTGCAGACTCAGCTCTCCCTTATTCTTTTAGGGGGTAAAAGTGACAGAGTCAGTATATTCTATATTAAGACCTCCTCCTCCTCCTCCTCTGCCTCTTTGTCTCTTTGTAGTCGTTTTGTAGTCATTTTGTGTCTCTTTGTAGTTGTTTTGTGTCTCTTTGTAGTCGTTTTGTGTCTTTGTTCTCCTTTCCTCCTCCTTCTCCTTTAACCCTTTCATTCTTTCATCCTTCCCTCATCTTCTGTCCTTCCTGTCATTTTCCTCCTTTCCTCTCTCCTACATTATCATGCTCTCCTCTTCCCTCCTTCCCTCTTTTCTTTTTCAATCTCCTATCTCCCTCTCTTCTTCTCCTCCCATCCTCTCTGTTTACAGTATCCTCTCTTCCTTTTCCTCCTTCTCTCCTCCCCGATCTGTTTTGTATCTCCTTGTTTACTTTCCTCCTCTCTCTTTCTTCCTTTACCTCCTTTTTTGTTCTTCTTTATGTTTCCTCTCATCTATTTCTGTATCTTAACAAATCTTCCCTCTCCTTCCTTCTTCCGTCCTCCTGACCCCTCGTTCTTCCTTCCTCCCTCCCTCCTTCCTTCCTTCCCTCCCAGCCATTCCTCCTCTCCTTGTCTCCTCCTTCCTTCCCTCCCAGCCTTTCCTCCTCTCCTTGTCTCCTCCTTCCTTGTCTCCTCTAACTATTATAACCCGTTCCCTGCTCGTTTTCAGTGATAATGAACTCTCTGTCGTCTATGGAGATGATCCTGCGTCGAGAGAGAGAGAGATTTTTTTTGATTTTTAGAAAACCTTTATTTTACATTAAAAAACGAACAAACAAACAGAACATTGCACTCACTTCAAAACCAAATCAAACAACAAAAACAACCAAAACCAACAAACACAACGCTTCTGTCCGCTGGTGGTCCTGAGACCCCGTTTCAATGCCATCGTTTCAGTCCAGGTTTCTCCTCCTCTGGGCTGAGTCGCTCCTCAAGGTCGCTCCTCCGGGCTGCTCCTCTGGGCTGCTCCTCTGGGTTGCTCCTCCAGGCTGCTCTTCTGGGTCGCTCCTCCGGGCTGCTCCTCTGTGTCGCTCCTCCAGGCTGCTCCTCCGGGTCGCTCCTCCGGGCTGCTCCTCTGGGTCGCTTCTCCGTGCTGCTCCTCCGGGCTGCTCCTCCGTGCTGCTCCTCTGGGTCGTTCCTCCGTGCTGCTCCTCCGGGCTGCTGCTCCTCCGGGCTGCTCCTCCGTGCTGCTCCTCTGGGCTGCTCCTCCGTGCTGCTCCTCTGGGTCGTTCCTCCGTGCTGCTCCTCCGTGCTGCTCCTCCGTGCTGCTCCTCCGGGCTGCTCCTCCGTGCTGCTCCTCCGGGCTGCTCCTCCGGATCTCCGGCCTCCTGTGCTTGGCTGTCAGCCTCCTCCTTCAGCCCTTTATTCACCACTGTCCTGATCTTCTGAAGTCTATAGATCTCCTGGCGTGTAAAACCTCTCTTCGTCTTGTTCTTCATATGAAGCCTGATAGATAGAATCAGCTTCGGCAGATCGGTGAAGTGTTTCTCCACTTCACACTTCCTATTCTTTGTGTCCTTGAGGAACCATTTCAGCCTGGCCAGACTATATTCCCTCTCACAGTCAGTGTCATCAGAGGACCCACTCTCTACCACAGAGTAGTCGTCCATACTGGACTCAGACTCATACCCTTGGCCCACAGGTCCCTTTTTTTCTGCGAGCCTTCCTCGTCCCCCCCGGCCTTCCTCTTCAGAGGATGAAGCTTCTCCTCACCCTCCTCCATTTCCACCTCACTTTCTCCTACCATGACCTGGTTCCCTCTGGAGGGTTCAATGCTGCAGGACCCTCTGGGATCTGGTTCCCTCTGGAGGGTTCAATGCTGCAGGACCCTCTGGGATCTGGTTCCCTCTGGAGGGATCAATGCTGCAGGACCCTCTGGGATCTGGTTCCCTCTGGAGGGTTCCTGATAACAGCGACGTTACTGCTTCAGCGCCACCCAACGAACCGTAATCGCATAAATAAATATAAATTTGTTTCTGGCCTATTGTTCCGAAGCAGTCAGGTGGAAGAACTTCTTTCTTCCGCGTTGTGAAGATGCTGAAGGCGACGAGAAGGAAGCGACAGGGTGGACGCCACGTTACACACACACACACACACACACACGTTACACACACACACACACTGTTTCTAAACGTGATGATTCGTGACAGAAGTCACACGTCCGATCTCCTGCGCGTGCAGAAGATATTCATAATCCTTTATAATACGCTGTGTTCATGTTCTGGATGACCTCTGACCCCAGGGGGCGCCGGCTGCTCCAACACGTCCTAAAAACGTCTTTTAACTCGTTGCTCATGAATGAGCATTTCAGCCAACAAGACAACAAATCAGGGAACGTCGTCCCAAAATAAAATGAGATTTTTATTCGATCTAATGAACTGAAGGTGAGAAAAGTTCAAGTTAAATATTCTGATGAGCAAATTAATCACAAAGAGAAATTAGAATGATTTCACGTCTAAAAACCAAACGGCGTGTGTGTCTGTGTCTGTGTCTGTGTCTGTGTGAGTGTGTGTGTGTGTCTGTGTCTGTGTCTGTGTCTGTGTCTGTGTCTGTGTGTGTGTGTGTGTGTGTGTGTGTGTGTGTGTGTGTCGTGGTGGTTTCCAGAGAGTTTTCGGGGTTGAAGAGTGGAGGACGGGGATGATGTGTTCAGGGACCCCTGGGTGTCGGTGTCACCCGGTCTGTAGGCCTGCTGCAGAGATGAAAGACTGAGCTCTGATAAAACAGACTGGCTGAGTGTCACACACACACACAGACACACACACACACTCACACACACACAGACTCACACACCCACACACTCACACAGACTCACACACCCATACACTCACACACACAGACTCACACACACACACATCCATACAGTATGGAGCCATGACATGACGACACATCCTCTCATCAGAAGATCATCTCCATATTTAATGTTGAGGCTTTTTCCAGGAACGAGAACATCCAGCACATGAAAGCCTCAACAGCTCATTGACAATAACTGAATGTATGATTTAAACTCTGCTACAAAATCAGTTTCTGATGAACTGCAGCAGCTGAAATGAAAGACCAGAATAAAAAAGTAAAAACAGAAAGTCAGGCGCC
>NC_046981.1:1485476-1497976 GCF_009769545.1 Cyclopterus lumpus
TGGGTAGTTGGGTACATTGGGTAGTTGGGTAGTTGGGTAGTTGGGTAGTTGGGTACATTGGTAGTTGGGTACATTGGGTAGTTGGGTACATTGGGTAGTTGGGTACATTGGGTAGTTGGGTACATTGGGTAGTTG
Organism: Cyclopterus lumpus; assembly: GCF_009769545.1. Taxonomy (NCBI): domain Eukaryota; kingdom Metazoa; phylum Chordata; class Actinopteri; order Perciformes; family Cyclopteridae; genus Cyclopterus; species Cyclopterus lumpus. Next base: position 1,485,612 of record NC_046981.1, read on the forward strand.
GGTAGTTGGGTAGTTGGGTACATTGGGTACATTGGGTAGTTGGGTACATTGGGTAGTTGGGTACATTGGGTACATTGGGTAGTTGGGTACATTGGGTAGTTGGGTACATTGGGTACATTGAGTAGTTGGGTACATTGGGTAGTTGGGTAGTTGGGTACATTGGGTAGTTGGGTACATTGAGTAGTTGGGTACATTGGGTAGTTGGGTACATTGAGTAGTTGGGTACATTGGGTAGTTGGGTACATTGGGTAGTTGGGTACATTGGGTACATTGGGTAGTTGGGTACATTGGGTAGTTGGGTACATTGGGTACATTGAGTAGTTGGGTACATTGGGTAGTTGGGTAGTTGGGTACATTGGGTAGTTGGGTACATTGAGTAGTTGGGTACATTGGGTAGTTGGGTACATTGGGTAGTTGGGTACATTGGGTAGTTGGGTACATTGGGTACGTTGGGTACGTTGGGTAGTTGGGTAGTTGGGTACATTGGGTAGTTGGGTACATTGGGTAGTTGGGTAGTTGGGTACATTGGGTACATTGGGTAGTTGGATACATTGGGTAGTTGGTAGTTGGGTACATTGGGTAGTTGGGCACATTGAGTAGTTGGGTAGTTGGGTACATTGGGTAGTTGGGTAGTTGGAACATTGGGTAGTTGGGTACATTGGGTGGTTGGATACATTGGGTAGTTGGGTACATTGGGTAGTTGGGTACATTGGGTAGTTGGGCACATTGAGTAGTTGGGTAGTTGGGTACATTGGGTAGTTGGGTACATTGGGTAGTTGAGTAGTTGGAACATTGGGTAGTTGGGTAGTTGGGTACATTGGGTGGTTGGGTACATTGGGTAGTTGGGTACATTGGGTAGTTGGGTACATTGGGTAGTTGGGTAGTTGGAACATTGGGTAGTTGGGTACATTGGGTAGTTGGGTACATTGGGTAGTTGGAACATTGGGTAGTTGGGTAGTTGGGTACATTGGAAAGTTGGGTACATTGGGTAGTTGGGTACATTGGGTAGTTGGGTAGTTGGGTACATTGGGTAGTTGGGTACATTGGGTAGTTGGGTACATTGGGTAGTTGGGTACGTTGGGTAGTTGGGTACATTGGGTAGTTGGGTACATTGGGTAGTTGGGTACATTGGGTAGTTGGGTACGTTGCGTAGTTGTACAACGTGCGCACCGTGTGCATGTGTGCCCGGTGCACCACATGGGAGTGACAACACAGAACACAGTGACTTCGTGGTTGAACCCTTAAGTGCGATAAAAGGACTCGGTTCGTCGGCCCTGATCAGCTGATCGACCCTCCGTCGGCTCCAGGCACAATAACAACTCAATCTGTTGCTGTGAATAATCGAGGCCGCGATTCATGATTTTGCTGCATGACCACGACGCCGGTCTGCAGGCAACACACGACATGAGAAAGTGAATCCTTTGATATCGCTTCCTGCCATGTGCAGCCTCCTCACATTCCTGGGAGGCACAGCGAGGGGCGTGTCTCCCTCGCGCTGAATGGGAGAAACAAACCCTGTGAACCCGGAGCTGCTGGCAGACCTCCAACTGCTATCAAAGTTCATCCTCCGGCCTGAAAAGGCTTGTTTTCTTTTCTGCTCGCGCTCCATTCAGCGCGGACGGCCAGAGGAACGATCCCAAAAGGGGAAGCTTTGAAAGGACCCACATTCAAAGGGTGCAAAAAGAACGTCATGGAGCTGGAAATAAACATCAGAGATAAGTTTCACAGAAGATGGATGAGCCTGTGAACGCTCAACGGCTCACTTCCTGACAACAAAGCCCATGTGCTCTGACTTCATGTCTGTGGCTCTCAGCTCCAAGCCCATTGGTTCTTACTGAAGACGCTCATCTTTAATCTGTGAAACAGATAACTTTCTCACTCATTAAACTAAAGTTAGCGACTGATATCGTATCGTTACGGTTCGTATGATATCTTATGAAAAAGCCAAATGTTTGTGAATACAGTCTTTACAAAATAAACTGTCTTCACAAGAAACAACTTAGTTATATTAAGTAAAATATTGTGAAATACTGAGACCATAAACTCATGTTTACAATGTTTACTGAGGGAATAAATGAAGAGAGACGTAAAGTCATTTATATAGACTTCTATACAACCAGAGGAGTCGCCCCCTGGTGGTCAGTAGAGAGAATGCAGCTTTAACACATGAAGCACAGACTTCTATACAACCAGAGGAGTCGCCCCCTGGTGGTCATTAGAGAGAATGCAGCTTTAACACATAGACTTCTATACAACCAGAGGAGTCACCCCCTGGTGGTCAGGAGAGAGAATGCAGCTTTAACACATGAAGCATAGACTTCTATACAACCAGAGGAGTCGCCCCCTGGTGCTTTGACTTTACTTTAAAGAACTAGAGGTTGAGGTCTACACTTCATTCTCATGTAAACCACCTCTAACACTTCCTGTTTTGTATTCCAGCTCAAACTGGAGGACTATAGTTGGTCTGAATGTGCCTCACAGAGCTCCTCCACAGCTGTGAGTGAGACTTCATGACAGGCCTTGAGATTCTGACTTCCTGTATGCCCCTCCCCCCTCCCCTCCCCCAGCAGAGCAGTGTTTTCTATGAGTGTTGTCATTCGTATAGTTTTATTAATCTCCTCTTTAGTTCCTGTCACACACACTGAGGGATTTCAGAAGATTTCACACACACACACACACAACCAAAGGAAGTGGATGAGGTCACACACACGTTCCTGTTGTGGTGGTGTGTTCAGGGAACAGCTGCCGTCTCAGACAAACAGGAATTGTATTTGCGGGCTCCGCTGACTCACGTACAGGAAGACATGAAAGGCTGAAGCAGTGTGTGACCCACTTCGCCCCCGTTTCACTGTAGAAACACAAACATCCCGCGCTGGAGGTTCAAACTTCTTTTTGCAGGTTCTTCCTGATTCAAGATACGCTGATTGGGGGTGGACACATTAACAGGAACACCAGAGTCCAGCAACTAAAAAGCTTCTGTTTTTCCAGCTTCAGACTTCTGGGAGGTTTTCATTCAACAACACGATTATGTCTGAATAAACTACGCAATAATAAATGGATTCCTCACAGCAGGTTGTGAACGTCTGACCTTTGAACCCGATGTTGGGACGTCTTTCAACGACAACGTGAAGCCAGTCAAATATTAGAGTGAAGCTTGAGAATAAGAAGCAGACGAGAGAGAAAAAGTGGAGAGAGAACATTTTAAATATGTTTTATATCAATGTGAATCCAGGAAGTCACCGAGAGCAGAAACATGTGAGAAGTTTGGTCCCGTTCATCCGTTTCCATCCAGCTTTTCTAACGACGTAATTCGATCAAAATGCCAAAAAAGCTCCAAACAGTTCCTGGAAACACAACGTTATGCTTCTGGAAACACAACGTTATGCTTCTGGAAACACAACGTTATGCTTCTGGAAACACAACGTTATGCTTCTGGAAACACAACGTTATGCTTCTGGAAACACAACGTTATGCTTCTGGAAACACAACGTTATGCTTCTGGAAACACAACGTTATGCTTCAGGAAACACAACGTTATGCTTCAGGAAACACAACGTTAAGCTTCTGGAAACACAACGTTAAGCTTCAGGAAACACAACGTTAAGCTTCTGGAAACACAACGTTAAGCTTCTGGAAACACAACGTTAAGCTTCAGGAAACACAACGTTAAGCTTCAGGAAACACAACGTTATGCTTCTGGAAACACAACGTTATGCTTCTGGAAACACAACGTTATGCTTCTGGAAACACAACGTTATGCTTCAGGAAACACAACGTTAAGCTTCTGGAAACACAACGTTAAGCTTCAGGAAACACAACGTTATGCTTCTGGAAACACAACGTTATGCTTCAGGAAACACAACATTATGCTTCTGGAAACACAACGTTATGCTTCTGGAAACACAACGTTATGCTTCAGGAAACACAACGTTATGCTTCTGGAAACACAACGTTATGCTTCTGGAAACACAACGTTATGCTTCTGGAAACACAACGTTATGCTTCTGGAAACACAACGTTATGCTTCTGGAAACACAACGTTATGCTTCAGGAAACACAACGTTATGCTTCTGGAAACACAACGTTATGCTTCTGGAAACACAACGTTATGCTTCAGGAAACACAACATTATGCTTCTGGAAACACAACGTTAAGCTTCTGGAAACACAACGTTATGCTTCAGGAAACACAACGTTATGCTTCTGGAAACACAACGTTATGCTTCTGGAAACACAACGTTATGCTTCAGGAAACACAACGTTATGCTTCTGGAAACACAACGTTATGCTTCTGGAAACACAACGTTATGCTTCTGGAAACACAACATTATGCTTCAGGAAACACAACATTATGCTTCAGGAAACACAACATTATGCTTCTGGAAACACAACGTTATGCTTCTGGAAACACAACGTTATGCTTCTGGAAACACAACGTTATGCTTCTGGAAACACAACATTAAGCTTCTGGAAACACAACGTTATGCTTCTGGAAACACAACGTTATGCTTCTGGAAACACAACATTAAGCTTCTGGAAACACAACGTTATGCTTCTGGAAACACAACGTTATGCTTCTGGAAACACAACGTTAAGCTTCATCCTCAATCTGTTTGCGATCTGTGATTGAAGTGATTGAAGTCTGATTCATGATGCAACTTGTATTGAGCACAGAAAACAGAAGTGAAACCGTCTCAGGTGTGTTCTTGGTGTGTGTGTGTGTGTGTGTGTCTGTGTGTGTGTGTGTGTGTGAAGCCGACCCCTCATCAGATGGTATCACCACACCAGCTCGCTGGGTTCCAGTGTGACTGGATGCTCCGCCATTGAAGCGCACGTGAGACCCGAGCGGCCCTCTGATTGGCCGGCGCGCCGCGTGCAGCAGCTCCTTGTATGGTCACGTGGACCGGAGCGTCAGGTTTAGCCCGGCTGCTGTTTCTCTGAAACAGAAATGTACACGGTGTTCTCTCTCTCACGCACGCGCACACACACTATTGTCAGCGTGCACACGCTGGACACGAGCAGCTCCACGCGTTTACACGTCGCGCTCTCAGCCGTGTATTTACACATCGTGTATAGCTGGAGATATTTAATGATCTATGTATAGATATGATGTATGCAGGGTCTTTTAATGTGTGCCTTTGAATAAATGTGATTGTTTTGACACAGAAAGCATCGTTATGCATAATCTGTAATATATATATATATATATATATATATATATATATATATATATATATATATATATATATATATATATTCTATTGTAACCGGTATCTAAATGTGAGCGTAAATATATATAAACAATACAATGGAAACACCATGAGACGTGATGTATTATATATTAATTATCATTATTATTGTGTTTTAATGTACATATGGCTGCTTTGTGTCCCATTTGGTGCGGCCCTGTGATGCTTGTCCGCGTGCACTCTGGTTGATTCAGCTCGTGCTCGTGCACGTGTGGACATTTAAACCGGCGTGTAGATTCTCCGTGAATTCGGACTCGTAAATAAATAAATCTCGCTTTTGATTGTTTTGTTGGCGGACAGCAGCAGACAGTTATGAGTTATGTAACGGCCACGTGACCGGGGAGGACCAACGCGGCCGCGCGCTCGGGTCCAGACGGGACCCCGGATGTCCGGCTGAACCCCTGAACGAGCGCTGCGGTACATTTTCTTTCATGATATAGTTTTTATTACAACGCAAAGTCTTGAAATGTCACCCGTACATATCTTCCACTGAGTCCTGCGCGGCCGGGGAGTTTATTTTGGTTGAAGGAACCCCCCCCTCCCTGCGGGGCAACATGGTACGGTCCGCGACGCGTCATCCATTGTTTACAAATCAACCTCCCCGGGTTCGTTGCGGCGTGGTGAGAGCGAGGAGCGGCCCGACACGGACGTAAACACCCCGAAACCACGCACCGAAACCCGGGTAGCAGCCGCCAGCATGCCGTGCCGGAAGGAGGACTACATCTTCCTGGAGCAGTCCGTGTCCGTGGACTCCAAAGAGGTGGACGCGCTGGTGACGAAGATCGGAGAGGCGCTGCAGCTGCACAACAACAACAACAACAATAGCGGCGGCGCGCACCAGAAGACGGTGTCCGTGTCCGTGTCCTGCCTGCACGGGCTCACCGGCACCGGCAGACCGGAGGCCGTGATCGGCGGAGCAGGAGGAGGTGCGGGAGGAGGTCCGGTGCAGAAGCGCCACGGCTGCTGCATGCGGCTCCGGACTCACCGGGCGAGCCCGTACTGCGTCCCCGGGTCTAACGGGGACCGGGACTGGGACCAGATCAGACCGTGGAACAGGAAAAGGAAAGACGACGAGGAGGACCCGCACCGGATGCTGCAGGACTTGATTCTCTCGGGGAACCTGATCAAAGAGGCCGTGAGGAGACTTCAGGTCCCCAGAGCCGCAGACGGCGGGCCGAGCTGATGCTGCCCCGGGGGGCCCGGGGGTCTCGACCGGTCCCCCCGGTCCCCCGCACGGACACACACTGACTGTTTATTAGAATAAAACCTCACAGGACTGGTAGCTATGCGTTTTTCTAATTGTATTTTTGTTTGTATGAACCGGGCCCTCCGGGGGGGGGGGGGTCCACCATCTTTAACCGTTTCATTGGAGAAGAAAGTTTATTTCAACCCCCCCCCCCCCCTTTTTTCTCCTTTAATTTTTTTTGAATGCTGATCTCGTGGGATTTAACGTGATCTCGCGGGAGTTCGTTTGTTTGCTGGTGTGAGTAGTTCTGTGAACAACAAGGCTGATGGATGATTGCGTCACCGGGAACAGAGACCGGAAGTCGGGAGCCTAATTCATTTCTTATTTAAACTGGTCCGTGTTGTTTTTTGGGGGGGCAGACCCTCATAACGGGGTCCTCCTGAGTCAGGAGACCATTTTGTTTACAATCTCATGCCCCCCCCCCTTATGCTCATTTAATTTCATCTTCAGTGAGATATATATATATATATATATATATATATATATATATATATATATATATATATATATATATATATATCCTACTGAAGGCCACATGCTCATCACTCTGTCAGCAGCGCCACGTTTCTCTCCTACTTTATTTTGAAAGAACATAAACCGGAGAGGAATCTGTTTGTAATGGGGGGGGAGGGGTCTCTGGTCACGTGACTTCTGTGGTGCTCTCACCTGTGAATTCCCACTGAGGAGTTGTTGTGTTTCTATTCCGTGAAGAAGAAGAACTGCTTCGTACCGAAGCCTCGTGGAGTTCCTGTATTCAGGAGTCTGTTTCTGTTTCTGAATAAAAGTCATTTTGTTTTTCCAAAACCTTTTTGTGGAGTTTCTTCTTCTTCTTATTTTAAGCAGGACTGAAGGCCACGTGCTCATCACCGGCCTATAAATACCCCCCAACCCCCCCACCGGTCACAGCGTGACACAGCGGGGACAACATGTTTTGCTCCAGTGGGGGCGGGGTTAGGGGCGGGGCGGGGTTATGACCTCCAGGTGATCTCAGGTGGAGGCTGTAAACCCTCTTTTGTGTCACTGCCTCCCAACAATAATAATTAATAGTAATATTTATTTATTGTGTTTTTATATTGAGACTTAGAGACAGAAGGGAACAGAGTTGTGTTATTTTCTACTAATATTTACGTCTAAATATCTAAATGCTATATTTCTAAAATCATATATATATATATATATATATATACTACTGACTCTACTACTACTACTGAATCTACTACTACTACTGAATCTACTACTACTACTACTACTGACTCTACTGCTACTACTACTACTGAATCTACTGCTACTACTACTACTACTACTACTACTACTACTACTGAATCTACTACTACTACTACTGAATCTACTGCTACTACTACTACTACTACTGAATATACTACTATTACAACTACTACTGAATATACTACTACTGACTCTACTGACTCTACTGACTCTACCTCTACTACACCAGAGATATGGCGTCTCTATGCCCCTCCTCCTCAGTCCAAATGTTCACTTCCTGTTCAATAATTGCACCAAACAAAAAAACAAGATGAAAAAACAAACAAAAACAAACGAGGCTTCAAAACGTCCACTTCTATTCACAGTCTGCGGAGGGGAACCATCCCAATCTGGTTCCGTGGACCTTCAGCATCTTCAGCTCCTCTCCTTGAAGAGCTGCAGAGGAACAGAGTTCACGTTCCTGCCCAGAGACGACTGACGTAGATCAGAAGCTTTGTGCCGGTCAAATAAATGAAATATTTGCATTTGGTATTTATTGTTCCTCAATAGTTGTTCTGGTTTTCCCGTCAGGCTGATGGTCCACCAGGGAGGCGTCGCCACCTAGTGACGGAAACAAAGAACAACTCGGACGTTCATTTTGAAGCATCGACTTCTATTTTGGGCGAATTCAGACAAAGTTTCAGCTCTCAGTTGATCCCTGAAGCCCATACACAAGTAGAACACTGCTTGTTCTGTTATGTTGTTGTCCACATTAATAATGTTGCAGCAGCACATTAATGTCACAATCACATACATGTACATATACATGTATACATATGAGGAAAATATTACAGACCAAACTCGTTTGAACAGTTAAAGCCTGAAAGTCGTTGAAAAAAAGGTTTATTTTACAACCTTTTGACTATTTGACTAACTTATACTTAATAAATAAATTATTATTTTCAGCAAATATATATTATGTTTAATATCAAATATCTTGGATCTTTTTTTATTTTCTTTGCTCACATTTTGTTTTTGCATTGTTTCAGGAAGTATGATAACAACAATTTATTTTTAATATTATTTTTTCTTTAATTAAAATATGTTTTTATAAGTATTTTTATTTAATTAAAACTTGATAAAATATTATCTTGATAAAATGCACATTTAATTATTGTATTTTTTTTTTTTACATAACAAAATGTGTACCTCCAAAATACGGCCGCAGAGGGCGGTAATGCGCCATTAGCGCGTTGGACGCACCATTGACCAACGCGAAGAAGACTACGTCATCAGCCCTTCATCCAATCAGCGGCGTCATCATGAACTCAAACCCCGGAAGTGACGGATGACGCTCCGCGCCGCAACAAGGTAAACGGCTCGAGTCCGGACGGTTCGGACACGGTTCGTGAACGTGTTTACGCTCTCAGGCACGCGCATGACGTCACTACGCGGTACGCTTTGTTGTTGTTGACGCGGAGCAAAAGGCGTGAAGAAGAGAGACCGAGGCTTTCTTTTTGGAGCGAAGTGACGTCACAGCGCGCCAAAAGGTGTTGTTGTTGTTGCTGCAGCGTCAGGACGGACACGCGCTCACGCGCGCGCACAGTGTTCCCTCGTGAAGAAGAAGACTCGTCGTTCTCTTCCAGGACGCACGTGCGGGATTCACGCGCAACGGCAGCAGCTCCACCCGGTAACATCAAAGTGTACATATGATGCTGCGTTCAAGTGTGTGGGGCGTTTGTGTTGCACGTGAAGAGCATCGGACTCTACTTTATAGCTTCATACAGGATGAACACTTACTGTGCGTGTGTGTGTGTGTGTGTGTGTCTGTGCGTGTGTGTGTGTGTGTGCGTGCGTGCGTGTGTGTGTGTGTGTGTCTGTGCGTGTGTGTGTGTGCGTGCGTGTGTGTGTGTGTTCACAGGTTGGGACTATGAGTGACATGGCGGAGGAGGTGGAGGACCAGGAGAGTCTGACCAAGAGCAACTCCAAAATATCTGGTAGAGTAAAGGGATTCACTTCCAGCTGAGAGGTTCAACCTGGGGTCCGGACCTGGTCCAGGTCCAGACCTGGTCCGGTACCTGGTCATGTGGACCAGAGCAGAGCTGAACCCTCTGAACCCCAAACACCAGCTGGGTGATTCGAGACAAGTTCAAAAACAATCGTCAAAAACGGCACCATTCATCACAGCCGGAAGCTGTGAGAGCGGTTGTTATTGTCAGATTCTCATCTTTCCAACAGTCGTTAAACGCATCACGAGCGAGACGCAGGCGAACATTTCCCATTTTAAAAATCTCCTCAAATAATCTTGTTTTTACTTTAACCAGATTGTGTTTTTAAAACCATTAATTTATTGAGCAGAAGACGCAGGAGGCGTGTCCTTAATAGCAGGAGGCGTGTCCTTAATGACAGGAGGCGTGTCCTTAAAGAAACGTGTTGTTTCAGGTGAAATCCTCGACGGGAAGCGGGCGAAGAAATCGGTCGAGCGGTTCGACTTCCAGGCGCCGAAGCAAAAGGAGAAGCTGAAGTTCGGAGACGGTGAGTTTCTTTCTTTTTCCAGCATCACAACAGCTGGAGGTGTGTGTGTGTGTCATATGAAGTGTGTGTGTGTGTGTGTGTGTCATATGAAGTGTGTGTGTGTGTCATATGAAGTGTGTGTGTATCTGTTGCCGTGGTTACAGGGAGCGGAGATAAACTCGGAGACATCCCGCGAACCGGCCACCAGATCACCAGGATGAAGGCGGCCGACCTGAAACCGCTGCACTTCATCTTGTTCGACCGGCCGGGGAAGGTACTCACGTTCACTGAGCAGAGCCTGAACGCATCATTTAAATTCAGCCAGTACTCACGTTCACTGAGCAGAGCCTGAACGCATCATTTAAATTCAGCCAGTGCTCACGTTCACTGAGCAGAGCCTGAACGCATCATTTAAATTCAGCCAGTACTCACGTTCACTGAGCAGAGCCTGAACGCATCATTTAAATTCAGCCAGTACTCACGTTCACTGAGCAGAGCCTGAACGCATCATGAGAACGTTATCATTTACCTTCAGCCAGTACTCATGTTCACTGAGCAGAGCCTGAACGCATCATGAGAAGTTATCATTTACCTTCAGCCAGTACTCATGTTCACTGAGCGGAGCCTGAACGCATCATGAGAAGTTATCATTTACCTTCAGCCAGTCCTCATGTTCACTGAGCAGAGCCTAAACGCATCATGAGAAGTTATCATTTACCTTCAGCCAGTCCTCATGTTCACTGAGCAGAGCCTAAACGCATCATGAGAAGTTATCATTTACCTTCAGCCAGTACTCCTGTTCACTGAGCAGAGCCTGAACGCATCATGAGACCTCATCATTGAGTATAAGCTGTTCTTCCCAGATGGCGTCCTTGAAGAAGAACCTGCGTCTGTTTAACGGATTTCCTTTCGACGCCGACAGCGGACAGTACTCCAAAAAACGAGAAAAACTTCTCAAGTACGTTTCTTAAGTTTTTTTCCTCTTCAGGCACCAAAGATGTGAAACTCTTGACAGGATGAAGTGCTGAATCAAACCCCTGAAAACTGTTTTTTTTTTGTGCAGGAATTCTAACTTCACCAACACCAAACTGAAAGTCGTCTGCGGCGTTTTGGATCTGGAGAAGAAAGGAACGCACCCGGACCTGGTGGACCGGATCCTGACGTTCCTCACCGCGCCGAAGAACAGTGGAAAGGTGAGAGCGCCGTGTTGTTGTTGTTGTTGTTGTTGTTTCTGTGTCAAACTTTGGTTTCCTTCGACACTTTTAAGACTCTAAAATACCGTTTTTACCGTATTAGAAAGAGCAGCAGACGGTTATGTTTTAATAGACGTCTCTTCCTCCTCCTCTTCCTCCTCCAGCGTCTCCCCGTGAAGAAGAAGAGGAAATCGAAGAAGAAGCTGTCGGGCGAAGACTCAAAGTCCAACTCCAAGAAGAAGAGCAACCCCCGGCCCAGCAGCTCCTCCTCCAGCCCCAAGAAGTCCAAACCGGGGAGCAAGTCCAAAGCCATCGTCATGGACTCCAGCAGCGATGAGGAGGAGGAGGAGGAGGAGGAAGAGGAGGAGAAGGCCGGGGCTGAGGGATCGGATACCGAGGACAAGCCGTCGGAAAAAGAGGAGGACCAGTCGGACAAGTCGGAAGAGTCTTCAGACGAAGAGGAGGAAGACGAGGTGATGACTGTCCGTTTGTGCTTCTTCTTAAAACAATCAGCAAAAAAGCTGTAAGCTATAAAAAATTTAAAAAAAGGAAATGACTTTCAACTTTCCGACTGTCCTCGAACGCATCGCCATTTAATGAAGCTTCTGTCCTGAAGTCATCACAGTTTTAAAATAGTTCGTCAGATTAACTTTATTTTACACATCTTATTTATTTTCTCCCCGAATAAACTGTTAAACACGAACCACATCCTGTTGAACTCTTATCAATACGCTTATTGATTATCTTATTGATTATCTTATTGATTATCTTGTGAGGAAAACAAGAGAATCTATTAAGAAAATAATCCACATTTAATTTTCTTGTATGTAAACAAATAGTTTTACAAGGAGTTGTAAAATCTCTGAACTCCATTCTGATCTCATTGATTATCTCTGATTGATCAGCCCTCATATGTGATCAGAGAAGATCTTTGAGACGAGGACGTCTCACTCTGCTTCTC
>NC_046981.1:1505476-1507976 GCF_009769545.1 Cyclopterus lumpus
AGTCTTTATCAGCCAAATCAAATATTTTACAGGATATTAAATCTGTTTATAATACATTTAATACTTCTTTACAGAATACGAGTGAACAGATACTTATAATCCCTCTTTTATTACGGAGGTTTATTCACAGCTTGTTGTATTTGGGTTGGAGACGTCGGAGGTTTCCTTTCCTGTCTCCTCATTGGCTGCCGCTCTCTCCCAGCAGCCAATAGGTGGTCATCTTGCCCTGGTCTCATCTGTCTCCTCATTGGCTGCCGCTCTCTCCCAGCAGCCAATAGGTGGTCATCTTGCCTTTGCCCTTGAGCTCCACGTCTCCTCGGCGCTCCAGCTGGAAGCAGTTGAACTCCAGCAGGACGTCGCGCGTCGCCGCCGACACGTGAATCTTCAGCGCTGCAGGAACACAAACGTTCAAATCAATAAAGCTACCGCTCTTTAAAACGAGGCGTTCGCTGACCGTCCGCCGTCCAGCCGCTCTGACCTTCTCCGCTGGACTCCATGCGAGACGACGTGTTGACGGTGTCTCCGAACAGGCAGTACCGGGGCATCTTCAGGCCCACCACGCCGGCACACACCGGGCCTGCAGCATTAATACGGCAGCTCTTTAATTCATTATATATACATAGAGAGTATATTATTATCTCTATAATAAATATAGATTATATAATATAGTATATATCTCTATAATAAATATCTCTATAATATATACATATATTATATATTTTATATCTCTATAATATATACATATAGAATATATTATATATCTCTATAATAAATATCTCTATAATATATACATATATTATATATTTTATATCTCTATAATATATACATATAGAATATATTATATATCTCTATAATAAATATCTCTATAATATATACATATATTATATAATATATTTTATATCTCTATAATATATATATATATATATTGTATTATATATTATATATCTCCATAATAAAAATATATTGTATTATATATTTTTGTATTATATATTATATAATATAGTATATATCTCTATAATAAATATGTATATATATTATAATATAGTATATATATATATAGTATTATATAAATTATATATAATAAATATAATTTATATATATAATATGATATAAATATAAATTCAAATAATGCATTTCCAGTGGTCGTGTTTTACATTACTGACTCAAAGCTGTCAATTTAATTATCGTAGATTATTATTCATTATCGTATATATTTAGAACGTTTTTACCAAAATAAAATGATTTGACTGCTTCTTAAAACCACATAATATTGAGAATATCTCTCGTTATCTTGTAATCTGAAACGAGCCCGTGCATATTATGGTCTGTCCTCTCACCGCTGTGGATGCCGATCCTCAGCTTCAGCTGCTGCTCCGCCCGGTGGCAGATCTTGAAGGTGCGCACGGCGTCCAGCAGGGCGAGCGCCATGCGGGCGATCTCCCGGCCGTGCAGCTGGCCGTTCCTGCCCGGCAGCCCCGACACCACCATGTAGGCGTCGCCGATGGTCTCCACCTGGGGGCGCCGAGAGGGAGCAGCTTTAAGTTTAGGAAACATGGTTGAGCTCTCACTTAACCTTTTTTAATATATATATTTAGATATTTACAATATTATATAATATATAAAAGTATATAAATTATATTTAAAAATATTTAATGTATAGTCAAAGTATAGTCTAACTACTTTTTTTTGCTTATAATGTTATTTTTCCCACTGGTTTGGTGTATTTGTGTATTTATATAATAAAGTATTTAATCTGCAGCAAATACTTTGATCCCATTGGATCAATAGTCTCTATTTTAAAGATCTTTAAAGGCCTCAAACACACTTCTGTTTTTATTACATACTATGATTTATCTTTTATGACGTGCTCTGAGTTATTTTTTATGACATTATAATTTATTTTTTATGACATATTATAATGTATCTTTTGTGTCATATTATAATTACATTTTTATGACATATAAAGTATTTCTTATGACATATTCTAATTTATTTTGTATGACATATTATAAATAATCTTTTGTGTCATATTATAATTAATTCTTCATGATATATTATAATTGATTTTTTAAGTCATATCATAATCATTTTTTTATGACATTATAATTAATTTGGTCTTTACTATAAATCTTTTAACACCATATCTTTTGTAATACCCGGTGTGTATTTGTTCACCTTGTAAACGTCGAAGTTGTCGATGATGGCGTCGAAGCAGGTGTAGAGGTCGTTCAGGAAGGTCACGACCTGCATCGGCGTGCTCTCGGCCGAGATGGCGGTGAAGCCCACGATGTCGCTGAAGTAGATGGTGACGGAGTCGAAGGCCTCGGCCTGAACCGTCTCGCCGCGCTTCAGCTGCTCCGCCACCGAGCTGGGGGCGGAGTTACTCTCTTAAAAACATTTTCATTTCTTGCTATGCTTTTATTTTGGTGACTTTTTGACTTCCTGTAATTTCTTGCTATGCTTTTATTTTGGTGACTTTTTAACTTTTTTTTTGACATTT
>NC_046981.1:1510476-1512976 GCF_009769545.1 Cyclopterus lumpus
CCTTATCTTAACCTCATCTTAATCTTAACCTCATTTTAACCTTAACCTCATCTTATCTTAACCTCATCTTATCTTAACCTCATCTTAATCCTAACCTCATTTTAACCGTAACCTCATCTTATCTTAACCTCATCTTATCTTAACCTCATCTTAACCTTAACCTCATTTTATCTTAACCTCATCTTATCTTAACCTCATCTTAACCTTAACCTCATTTTAACCTTAACCTCATCTTATCTTAACCTCATCTTAATCTTAACCTCATTTTAACCTTAACCTCATCTTATCTTAACCTCATCTTATCTTAACCTCATCTTATCTTAACCTCATCTTATCTTAACCTTATCTTAACCTCATCTTAATCTTAACCTCATCTTAATCTTAACCTCATTTTATCTTAACCTCATCTTATCTTAACCTCATCTTATCTTAACCTCATCTTATCTTAACCTTATCTTAACCTCATCTTAACCTTAACCTCATCTCATCCCAGGCGTCTCATCCCTCTCACTTGTTCTGCTTGCGCAGCAGCAGGCGGATGTGGTTGAACTCCGGCCTCTCCGTCGGCTCCTCGGCCCAGCAGCGCTGCATCAGCTGGCCCAGCTCGGGGCTGTGAGCCTGGGGGTCGACGGTGGGTCTGAGGCAGGGCCACTCGCCCAGAACCACCCGGTCCACGACCTCTGCAGAGGGAGCGAGATGTTTACTTTAATAAAACATATACAACGGAACAGAACTGATCCCTCATTGGTTGAAGCTGCAGAGAGAAAGAGAAAGTAGAGCAATAACAAACGAGAACAGAAATAAGAAAGTTGTGATCCAACGCTACCACTTTAGTCCACAGGGGGCACCAGAACCAACACTACCACTTTAGTCCACAGGGGGCACCAGAACCAACACTACCACTTTAGTCCACAGGGGGCACCAGAACCAACACTACCACTTTAGTCCACAGGGGGCACCAGAACCAACACTACCACTTTAGTCCACAGGGGGCACCAGAACCAACACTACCACTTTAGTCCACAGGGGGCACCAGAACCATCACTACCACTTTAGTCCACAGGGGGCACCAGAACCAACACTACCACTTTAGTCCACAGGGGGCACCAGAACCAACACTACCACTTTAGTCCACAGGGGGCACCAGAACCATCACTACCACTTTAGTCCACAGGGGGCACCAGAACCAACACTACCACTTTAGTCCACAGGGGGCACCAGAACCAACACTACCACTTTAGTCCACAGGGGGCACCAGAACCAACACTACCACTTTAGTCCACAGGGGGCACCAGAACCAACACTACCACTTTAGTCCACAGGGGGCACCAGAACCATCACTACCACTTTAGTCCACAGGGGGCACCAGAACCAACACTACCACTTTAGTCCACAGGGGGCACCAGAACCAACACTACCACTTTAGTCCACAGGGGGCACCAGAACCATCACTACCACTTTAGTCCACAGGGGGCACCAGAACCAACACTACCACTTTAGTCCACAGGGGGCACCAGAACCAACACTACCACTTTAGTCCACAGGGGGCACCAGAACCAACACTACCACTTTAGTCCACAGGGGGCACCAGAACCAACACTACCACTTTAGTTCACAGGGGGCACCAGAACCAACACTACCACTTTAGTCCACAGGGGGCACCAGAACCAACACAACCACTTTAGTCCACAGGGGGTACCAGAACCAACACTACCACTTTAGTCCACAGGGGGTACCAGAACCAACACTACCACTTTAGTCCACAGGGGGCACCAGAACCAACACAACCACTTTAGTCCACAAGGGGCACCAGAACCAACACTACCACTTTAGTCCACAGGGGGCACCAGAACCAACACTACCACTTTAGTCCACAGGGGGCACCAGAACCAACACTACCACTTTAGTCCACAGGGGGCACCAGAACCAACACAACCACTTTAGTCCACAAGGGGCACCAGAACCAACACTGCCACTTTAGTCCACAGGGGGCACCATAACCAACACTACCATTTTAGTCCACAGGGGGCACCAGAACCAACACAACATGAAACATTGAAGAAAACGGTCCGTTTAAAGTTGACTTCCTGTCTGTAGACCTCCAGAAGACAGATTTAGTGTCCCTGTGTCCTCTTCCTACCTTTGGGGCTGAGTGGGTTTCCCTCCAAGAAAAAGGCTCCTCGGCGCAGCGCCACCTCCTGGAGGACGATGCCGAAGCTGTAGACGTCTCCTTTCTGAGTTCCCTGAGGGGGAGGAGCCTCCATCCGGAGCAGCTCCGGAGCCATCCACAACCTCTCTGCAGGAAGAGACCGTTTACACAAGGTTATAACGGCTCACGGGCGTAGTACAGACTGACAGGCGTAGTACAGACTTACGGGCATAGTACAGACTGACAGGCGTAGTACAGACTTACGGGCATAGTACAGACTGACAGGCGTAGTACAGACTGACAGGCGTAGTACAGAGTTACGGGCGTAGTACAGAGTTACGGGCGTAGTAC
>NC_046981.1:1517976-1520476 GCF_009769545.1 Cyclopterus lumpus
TCATCAGGGGGCGGAGCCTAAACAGCTGCCCTCAAAGAATAAACAGGAAGTCACAGAAACAGTGACTTCCTGTCAGATCTGTAGGCTACTTGTAGTTTATAGACCTTGTTTTTCAGATTCATTCATGTGTGTTTCCGCATATTTTGTTATTTTTATGTGAAATACTCGTTTTGATGGTTTATATAAATAAATTATTATTATTGTAACCCCACTAGAAGTGTCTTTAGATTAAACCTGAGGAGGCTAACAGCCAACAATCAAGCACTAAGTATTACAACTACACAGAAAAAGGTGTTTTTTAATGTCGAATCTGAGAGCCAATCAGCTCCCTGAGGTAGCCACAGCCAGGCGTTTCCCATCATGCACTGGGCCTGGCTCTAAAATCTGCGGCCGCCTCGCTCTCGTGAGGTCAGCGTTGGGTGAGTGACGTCAGAGAAAGGCGAATTCAAGTCAGACAGAGGTCTACCCAGCATGCATTGTGATCAGGACTGTGCAGAACGTTAAAAGAACCTTTAAGTCTCATTTGGTGTGTCACGTCCTGCACAGGTGTGATGGAAGTAGGGGAGGATAACGTGTGGTTGATGCTCACTAGCTTCTGAATAAATATGAATAATAATAGTGGCGTTGACCTGGAAGGCGCTGCTGTTGGTGTCGGTCATGTCCCACAGAGCGAAGTCCGTCTCTCGGTCTCCGTTCTCGTCCAGGTGAACGAGTCCGGTGACACCTGGAGGAGGCGAGAAGACGGTTTCAATGTTCATTCATCGCTGCATATCTGTCTGTGGTTTTTAAAAAGCACCATGAAAAACAAGAAATGATTAATTTCACTGAATTGTTTTCACTGTATAATTAAACTGTCCCCAGTTTGATGTTTATTGTATATTGCTACAGACTAGTTAACACCAGATAAACCATGACGAGGTGGGTTGGCCTTGTTCAGGGTGTTATTGGCGTAACAAAGAATGTCTCTATTACTCATAAAAAGTTGTTCTCTGAACTCTCTGAGGTAATAATCTGCTCAAAGTTCATTCAAATCGCTTGTTTCATATTGTTCATTCATGTGTATATTGTACAGGTTATTGTTATGCATTGAATATAACTGTTATCTCTGATTGAATTACACTGTGAACATATGTGTATGAGACACCAACAGGAATTTAGTAACAAAGTATTAAAATATGAACAAATTTGCAAAATTGAAGTGAATGTGAAATCATGTGTAATAACCTACATTCACATATGTTTCATGTGTAATAACCTACATTCACATGTGTTTCATGTGTAATAACCTACATTCACATGTGTTTCATGTGTAATAACCTACATTCACATGTGTTTCATGTGTAATAACCTACATTCACATATGTTTCATGTGTAATAACCTACATTCATATGTGTTTCATGTGTAATAACATACATTCACATGTGTTTCATATGTAATAACATACATTCACATGTGTTTGATGTGTAATAACATACATTCACACATGTTTCATGTGTAATAACCTACATTCACATGTGTTTCATGTGTAATAACCTACATTCACATGTGTTTCATGTGTAATAACCTACATTCACATATGTTTCATGTGTAATAACCTACATTCATATGTGTTTCATGTGTAATAACATACATTCACATGTGTTTCATATGTAATAACATACATTCACATGTGTTTGATGTGTAATAACATACATTCACACATGTTTCATGTGTAATAACCTACATTCACATATGTTTCATGTGTAATAACCTACATTCACATGTGTTTCATGTGTAATAACCTACATTCACATGTGTTTCATGTGTAAAAACATACATTCACACATGTTTCATGTGTAATAACATACATTCACATGTGTTTCATGTGTAATAACATACATTCACACATGTTTCATGTGTAATAACATACATTCACACGTGTTTCATGTGTAATAACATACATTCACACGTGTTTCATGTGTAATAACCTACATTCACATGTGTTTGATGTGTAATAACATAGATTCACACGTGTTTCATGTGTAAGAACATACATTCACACATGTTTCATGTGTAATAACTTACATTCACACATGTTTCATGTGTAATAACATAGATTCACACATGTTTCATGTGTAATAACATAGATTCACACATGTTTCATGTGTAATAACATACATTCACACATGTTTCATGTGTAAGAACATACATTCATACGTGTTTCATGGGTAATAACAAGAACAGAACAATGTTTCCCAGCTGCACTTTGAGGACAGAGAGCAGAGGAAGCTGGTTCTGAAACATGCGTTCTTTGAATAGAAGTCTATGAGAAGGTGATGCCTGAAACCAAGATGGCCGACCACTCAAAAGCAAGTGAGTGAAGCTTCACATGCGGCCTCCTGGCTGCAGGTCGCGCTCTAAATCCTCCTCTGTTGCTCTAATGTTGCTCTAAAATAAACTGAATTGAATTGAATTAATAACATACATTCACACATCAACAACATTTCAAGTGTAAAACCA